>NW_005187437.1:589809-599994 GCF_000239375.1 Pundamilia nyererei | reverse complement strand
GTGTGTGTGTGTGTGTGTGTGGCAGGAAATGTACAAGTAAAATGATAACAAAATTTCAGTTGTGTTATGTATTATGGAGCATTACCTTATTTATCTATATTTCTGGTCATCAAAGTGTTTATGCTTCTCCAGATGGTCTATGTGATGATGGTCGCTGCAAAGATGAGCAAAACATGAAAACATTACTAAGACTGAGGGAAGAAGAAGCAGCGGCAGTGAATACTGAAAAGGAGCGGGTCAAAAGTCTTCTGCAAATGTGCCAGGACGTTCCAGAGCATGTGAAAGGTGGGTGGTGCTAGCAAACTGAGAAAAAAAGAAGCTTGCAAACTAAATTCCAAAAATGTTGAGATGCCCTGTAAAATGTAAATAAAATCAAAAAACAAAACCTATATTTTGTTTACAGTAGATATAAAACATATCAAATGTTTACACTGAGAAAGTGTACAATATTAGGAAAAATCAAAAAAAAATATTAGGAAAACAACTATTATCTCAGAGTAAAAGGTTCACAGTTTAAACCTCCCTGTTCAGTGGAAGCTTTTCTGTATGACTCTGTGGGTTTTCTCTGAGTACTCCTGCACATCAGGTGCTGTTAAGGTGGTGATGGAGCTTTTGGCCCTGTTCTAGATAAGACTGCAGAAAAAAAAAAAAGGTCTGATATCTCCTCAATGATAGAGATTTATTTTTTTTAAAAAGAATACCTCTGGGACAAATTTACCAATGGTCTACATGAACATAAAGCATTTTTTTTGTGTTATAAAGTTATTCTCAGGATTTTCCAAGGAGGCATAATGTCGGTTTTGCAATGAAAGGTGTGGGCACAGGTTCTTTTATGCCTGGAATAGAATTTAGCTTTTCAAAAGCCAAACGTTTTGAAGAACATTTAAATAAAACATGCTAACATGATTTACAAAAGAATGATTTTATTGCGTCGGATACGGCAGTGACAGTTTCCAATCGAATGTTTTATTTTGCTTGTTCATATTACTGGGAGAGGGTATGTGAGCATCCATTTGGCCTGGGATGGTTCAAGGGTGTCAATGTGGTGCCAGAGCTTCTGCTGTGTCCTGAAACTCTTTTCTAAGACCTCACCCTGAATGTTTATAGAACCAATTCATTGTTTTGGGTAAGAAGAACATATCTTAGTAGTTTTTCATTAGAAGTGTGGACATTCATTTTTTTAACACTGTAAAAATAAATAGATCCATATAGGAGCCTCTGGAAGGACCGAATTCAGGAGGAATTCTATTGATCTTAACCTCTGGGGGGTCCTAGAAAAATGCATACACTATTGGGCTTAGAGCCACAAATCGACCACGCCATGAAAAGTGCCATAAAATAAATATATATTAATATTTTTTTCCACTTTAAATTAGCCAATCTTTTAGACCTACTTCTCCTTGAAATATTCATATCAAGTTTTAATTACATTTCGCGGATTTTAACCCTTTATATCCCAGTTTCGTCACATGGCCGCACTGTTTTTTTAGCCCCAAAAAACAAAGAAATCAAATATTTCCCAAAAGATACAATTCCAAGGCCCGGACTCCCGAGTACCACCAACATTCGGAAGATGGCCCATTATTTGGTTGCAATGACCGTGGAATGGGAAATAGCGTTTATAATGGGTTTCAATGGGGCACAAATCGACCACTAGGACCAATAGTGTAAGTTTATCTGTAGCTCAGCCACTGAAGCTAATTTAAGGGAGTCAGACTGGAATTTTGAAATATATGTAAGCAGACTTTTTTTTGGAAAAGTTGGCTATATTCCGTTCAACACAGTGCAAATGGCGTGTATACGAACAATGAAAAATGGCACAAATCGACCCAAGACCACCCAGAGGTTAAAAGGCTGTTGCTACTTCATCAGCTCGAGGGTCGTCAGGTCCTGCGCGGACCAACTGTGTGGGGTGATGGAGCACCTCTTCAACCTGAGCCTGAGGTTGGGAAGAGTCCCACAGCTCTGGAAAACCTCCTGTGTGGTACCAGTGCCAAAGACTTCACGCCCCAAGGACCTCAACAGCTACAGGCCGGTGGCTCTGACATCCCACCTGATGAAGACCCTGGAGCGGTTGGTCCTGGCTCAGCTTCGGCGCCTAACAAGCTCATCACTGGACCCACTGCAGTTTGCCTACCAGCCTGGCATTGGAGCGGATGATGCCGTCATTCACCTCCTACATCGTTCCCTCGCTCACCTGGAGACCGCTGGAAGCACTGTGAGAATCATGTTCTTTGATTTCTCCAGTGCCTTCAACACTATTCTTCCCTCGGTTCTGAAGGACAAGCTGGAGAACTCTGGAGTGGACCATCACCTCACTACCTGGATTCTGGACTACCTCACCGACCGACCACAGTATGTGAGGACTCAGGGCTGTGTGTCGGACAGGGTCGTCTGCAGTACGGGGGCCCCACAGGGAACGGTTCTGGCTCCGTTCCTCTTCACCATCTACACTGCAGACTTCTCCCACAATTCCACCCAGTGCTTCCTGCAGAAGTTCTCTGATGACTCTGCAATAGTCGGCCTCATCACTGATGGGGACGACAAGGAGTACAGAGGACTGACTCAAGACTTTGTGGACTGGTGCCAGCTGAACTACCTCCAGATCAACGCCAGTAAAACCAAGGAGCTGGTGGTAGACTTCCGCAGGCACAAGCATTCCCCACTGCAACCACTGAACATCCAGGGTATGGACATTGAGGCTGTGGACAGCTACAGGTACCTTGGTGTTCATCTGAACAACAGACTGGACTGGACTCATAACTCAGACGCCCTCTACAGAAAAGGGCAGAGCAGGTTGTACCTGCTGCGGAGACTCAGGTCGTTTGGGGTGGAGGGCCCACTCCTGAAGACCTTCTATGACTCTGTGGTGGCTTCTGCTATCTTTTATGGTGTGGTCTGCTGGGGCGGCAGCATCTCTGCTGGGGACAGGAAGAGACTGAACAGGGTGATCCGAAGGGCCAGCTCTGTTCTTGGATGCCCTCTGGACCCAGTGGAGGTGGTGAGTGACAGGAGAATGGTGGCTAAGCTGTCATCCCTGTTGGACAACGTCTCCCACCCCATGCAGCAGACTGTGACAGCACTGAGCAGCTCCTTCAGTGGGAGACTGCGGCACCCACGGTGTGGGACGGAGAGATTTCGCAGGTCTTTCCTCCCCACTGCTGTCAGACTCCACAACAAAGACTTTAACTGAACAAACACACACATCCACACATGTGCAATAACACTAAGTGCAATAATCTTTTCTGGCATCGTTGTATTTTTACTCAGTTGTATATAGCATTCATATTCTATTTTTATCTCATTGTATATTTTTATTCTATTTTATTCTACTGTATATAGTATTTTATTTTATTCTATTCTGTACAGCTGTGTACTGTATTTATTCTTATTGTATTCTAATTTTTGCGTCATAACTTTTGCACTGTCCACTTCCTGCTGTGACAAAACAAATTTCCCACGTGTGGGACTAATAAAGGTTATCTTATCTTATCTTATCTTATCTTATTGAAAGAGTGAATAATGAACTCTTTGGGTCTAGAAATAATTAAACTAGGAAAGGACTGGGAAAATAATTTTTGGTGTTATATTTTCACAGTAATTTTTATGCTTACATCTTTTCCACATCTAATCCACAGTTGATTTCAATGGATTGGACAAAAAGCTTGATCAGAACACAGATACAATGAAACTGAATGAATTTATGAAGGTCCGCACTCTCGATGGACTGATCTCTCCTACATCCGTAAATGTCACTTATTTCAATCTGTGTGATACAACCTGCCAAATGGCTTCAGAACTGAATGCCATCAAAGACAGCATGATCTTCAGAACATGCTGGAAAAACCAAGTGGAGGAGCTATCAAGAGACCAATCGGATACAGATAACACTGATAGAAATGAAGAAATCTATACCCTTGACCAGGTCTACAACAAAATATTTCAGAGCTGCTACAACAATTACAAAAAGCTTTATGATAGTCTAAAGAGTGGAGAACTTCTATTGGAAGAAATTGACAACATCTTTGAAGGCTATAAAGGAAAGTGTGAAGACTTGAAAAAGGACTTAGCTATCATGTGCAGAGTAGACACATCTGATAACAGAACATGGATCAAAGAAAGGGTTAACCAAATTCAGCAATACCAGGATGTTCATCTAGCAGTTGAATCTTCCAAAATCATTGAGGACATCAAAAGCATGCTATGTCCAGAAGGGGACTTCAGTGTACTGGAGAGGTTGCTGCAAATGGTATGTTTAAAATTACTTAATATTATTAAAAACAAGGTAATTGAAAGAAACTCTAGCCCTTACCTGCAAAATATTCACATTTGACTTACTTTTGACTCCTTTGATGGATGAATCCAGTCATGTTCAGCTGAAGAAAATATATTCTTGATATATATTATATAATTGAGTTATTAAGATAAATTATCATCCATTAGTGATCATGTTGAACAACAGACACTGTTAAAAATCATTTTGATCTTGTTCTCAGATGTAAAATATTCTAAAAGAATGACAGACATGAAATGTGTGTGATCTAAACAACCATCATAAAACATTTATTTGGGGGTATAAATACTCTTCTATAAAATACATTTTTGTGGGATTTAATATCATTGTATATTTTTCAGAATGACTCCAGCTTCAAGAAAAACAACCTGAACTGCATTGATGATGCTTTCATAAATGCAAAAAATATTCTTAAAGGCATTACAGACAGTCGCAAGGAATGTCTTCAAAAATTCCTCCAGAGTAAAGATTTTATCCAGTGGATTAAAAAAGAACTTAAAGGTATAAAATATTCTATTTTTTTATCATTAACAATTACATATAGAATTTCATAACAACTAAAGAATACTTGTAACTGCAGATATCAATGAGCTGAAAGTTTTTGTTGACCTGGCATCAATCTCTGCTGGAGAAAATGACATGGATGTCGATCGAGTGGCCTGCTTTCATGATGCTGTCCTTGGTTTCTCGTCCATGCTGTATGACCTGAAGCAGGATTCTGATTTTCAGAAATTCAATGAGTCACTTGCAAAATTGTGGAAGGCACTTGATAATGACAAAGATATACCCAAGAAGCTGGTAAGACCTTCCTTTATGAAATATAACTAACATCACTGCTATTAATGGATAGAAGTACTAACATTAAGAATATGTCCTGATTTATCACTGAAGCTGTTAAAAAATTAAAAACCTTGCTTCTTTTAAATATCATAGGGTATTTAAAAGATATTTCTTAATATAGATATTACTGATACTAATCTATATTAACAATATAATCAGTAGTCTGAGGTTGGATTTAGTTAAGGAACGGTCTGACTACTGTGGATGAATTTTGCTATATGGGCTGTGAAGGTTCTCAGTCATCCAGGTCATCGTGGTCTAAGGAACTTGGAAAGAAAAGCATCTGGACTTCTTTAAGTTGCTTGAAGACATGTCACCGCTCATCCAAGACGCTTCTTCAGTTCTAAGGTCAATTGGTGGAGAGTCCCAGATTTAGCTCCTAGGGGAGTGTCCTTCAAGAGGGACATAGACCCCTATCCTTGAAAGAGTGACCTTTGTCCTTTAGATGTAGACAGAAAGCCAAGTCTTGTCCTGTAGAGGTGGCTCTTCAATGTTGTGCCATGCGTTTATGACGTGGTTGTTTGGTCACTCCAATGTAGAGGTCTGAGCATTCCTCATTACACTGTACAGCATACACTACATTATTAAGTTTGTGTTGAGGAGTTTTGTCTTTGAGATGAACCTGGTTTTTTTTTTCTGAGTTTGTGGCTGGGTCTGAAGTACACTGGGATGTCATGCTTGGAAAAGACTCCCCTGAGTTTTTCTGATAAACCAGCTGCATAGGGGATGACAACATTGTTGCTTTGTCTTTCTGATCTTCCCTAGATTGTGTCTGACCTTCTTTTCTGTGCATCTTTGCTGACTTGATGAGTCAGCAAAGATCACATGTTTTAAGGGCTTCCTTTACTAATAATAATGATAATGTATACTTTATTGATCCCCTTGGGGAAATTATTCTCTCTGCATTTAACCCATTCACTCAGTAAAGCAGTGGGCAGCTGCAAATCAGGCGCCCGGAGAGCAGTGTGTAGGGACGGTACCTTGCTCAGGGGTACCTCAGGGTAGCTGTTCAGTGGATTTGAACCCCCGACCTTCCGATTATGGGCCGGAACTACTGAGCTATCCCTGCCATGTGTGTGTTGGAGGGCTTAGAGGGAACATTTTATGCCCGGTGTTGTAAGGTCCTGATTACTCCAAGTTTGTGTTCCAGAAGGTGGTGGGAGTCAAAGAGGAGGTGCTGGTCCAATGACATCTAGGTCAAAATCGAAACCCAAGAAGTAGAATCCTTTAATGCTCACATCAATGCTGTAGATAAAAACATAAAGCTCACCAGGGAAGACACAAAGGATAACTGTTTGCCATTCCTGGACTGTGCTGTGCGCATTGAAGGGAATGGAAACCGTTGAACGTTGAAGTTGAGGTTTCCATCGGACCAGCACCTCCTCTTTGACTCCCACTACCCTCTGGAACACAAACTTGGAGTAATCAGGACCCTACAACACCAGGCAGAAAATGTTCCCTCTAATCCCTGAAGGGTAAAGGAAGGAA
The DNA here is from genome assembly GCF_000239375.1 of Pundamilia nyererei. NCBI lineage: Eukaryota > Metazoa > Chordata > Actinopteri > Cichliformes > Cichlidae > Pundamilia > Pundamilia nyererei. Next base: position 593,372 of record NW_005187437.1, on the reverse strand, counting down.
CACACACATTAAGGAAGCTCTTAAAACATGTGATTATCCTAATTGGGCTCTCATCAAGTCAGCATAGAAAAGAAGATCAGACACCAACTAGGGAAGATCAGAAAGACAAACGCAACAATGTTGTCATCCTCTATGTAGCCGGTTTATCAGAAAAACTCAGGAGAGTCTTCTCCAAGCAGGACATATCAGTGTACTTCAGACCAGCTCACAAACAGAAACTGGTTCAGATGGTTTGGAAGAGCACTGATAGAAGCCATCTATGTCCACTGTGAACAACCATCTTTGAACAGAGGCGGTGGTTTACGACACCAACTGTCTGCTCTCTATGATACAGTTTTGAGATCCCTTCCCAGATGCCTTAATGCCCACTCACATCCTTGGCCTTGTGACGTACAGAAATCACATGATAGGGTGGGGCTACGTTGCACAGTGGGTTCACCCAAAACCTTGGCTGATTGTGACCCACACCCATTTTCACATCTTGGCTTGTGTGATTAGGTAGAGGATCAAACGGGGGTCCATTGTCCCTCTTGGGGGGATACTCCCATAGGGCTCAAATCTCAGGCTCTTCGCCAAGTGACCTTAGAACTGAAGAAGCTTCTCAGATAAGATGTGAAACGTCTTCAAGCAACTTAAAGAAGTCCAGACACTTTTCTTTCCGAGCTCCTTAGACTTTTCTATATGGGCTTAATATTACAGATTTGTAATATTAAAAGATTTGTTGATCAAATATGGTAGATCTTTACAAAGTTGATGCAATATCCATGATTTATTGCTTTATAAATTTTTTAGATGTGAAATAAATGAACTTAGTAAGTACATTTATTTATTTATTTATAGAGTGACTTTCAAAAAATCAAAAGGCATCTCTCTGTAAATAAAACCAACAGTGCAAAAAAACATTAGACCAGGAATAAAATGACACCAAAAAAGTGAAAAAATCATAGCCTGACTGTCAATTTAAAAGGATACATTTTGAGCTGCTTTTTGAAAGAGTCCACTGAATTTACAGATTGCAAAGTGGATTGTGGAAAACACGGAATTCTCTCCTCAATCTTAAAAAAAGATTATTCCTTTTTAAAATGCTTGTGAGTAAAGTAGCGGGACCAGGCGGTTTATGTGCTGAGTTTTATAGAGAATCCCGAGAAATTTTAGCTGGCCCGTTGTTGAACATGTACAATGACTTCTTTAAAAAGGGTCTCTTGCCCAATTCTTTAAGCCAATATATCCCTTATACTTAAAAAAGGTAAGCTATCTGAAGATTGTGCCTCCTACAGGCCAATCTCTTTGTTGAATGTGGATCTGAAAATCCTCTCCAAGATATTAGAAAAACATCTAGAACTTTTACTCCCCTTGCTAATTAAAAAGGACCAAAGGGGTTTCATTAAAGGGCACAACTCATATAATAACATGCGTATGTTGTTGAATATGATCCAGTTCTTCCAACAAAAGTCTCTACTTGGTTTGGTGATCTTCCTTGATGCCCAGAAGGCATTTGTCAGTGTTGAATGGTCTCACCTGTTTTTTACACACTAGTTTCAGTGGAAATGTTATAAACTGGATTAAGTTACTTTATAACAATCCCTGCTCTGCAGTTCTCACAAACTGGGGTGCGGTCCTCCAACTTCCAGATACTGAAGGGAACTAGACAAGGCTGTCCCCTCTCCCCTTTGCTCCTTGCCTTGACCATAGAGGCAGATGCAGTACGAGCTCAAGTAGACATACTCAGGCAGACATACATGGTGTATCCATAGGACAAAGACAGCATAAGATTACTTTGTATGCTGATGATGTACTTGTTGTGTTGACTCGGCTGGAAACATCAATCCCCTCTGTGGTTGAAACTGTTAATAAATTTAGCAAGATCTCAGGCTATAAAATTAATTTCAATAAATCAGAGATGATGCTTCTGGACAGTCTGAGACAAAGACCACGGGTCCCTTCTGCATTTCCCTTCACTTGGTCCTGACAGGGCTTTACGTATCTGGGAATTAGGGTCACACCTGCTTTTAACCAGATAAATAAAAGTAATTTTACGCCCCTATTTGAGCAGTTCAATTTAGATTTGGAGAGATGGAAGTCCTTACCTCTATCCTGGCTCGGTCATATCGCTCTTCTGAAAATAAACATTCTACACAGGCTACTTTACCCAATACAGATGGTTCCAACCCTTATCCCACCAAAAACTATTCAAACTCTAAATGGCTGGTTTACCTCCTTTGTTTGGGCAGGGAAGAAACTTTGTCTTAAAATATCCACGTTATGTCTTCCATCCTCAAAGCGGGCCTTGATTTAGTATCAGCTAAGTATCAGCTGAGCACCCATATGCGTATAGCTGCCGATTGGGTACAACAGCCTGCTCCTGTCTGGTTGGATATCGAGAGCTCTTTGTCCAACTTACCTTTGAAAAATTTGCTTTTTGTGGGAAAACCGAAGACCTTAGGGATGTTCTGTTCTGGATCTACTGTTAGAGCTTGGCAAATGGTTCAAAACCTAGAAGGAAAGTCTCACTTAACATCTCTTTTCACCCCCTTATCCGACTATCCTCTCTTTCTGCCTGGGACCACTAACCCTGGCTTTCGGAACTGGGCTACGAATGTTTTTTTTCTCCTTCTTCTGACTTAATGCCCAGGTCGAAGCTTATGTAAATACAACATTCATAGGTACGACTTCTTTAGATATTTACAAGTGAGGGACCATATCCAAAGGGCTACAACAATGCGTAATAATCAAACCCTCTCGAACTGTGAAAAGCCAAAACCTTATTTCAGCCAAACCTCAGAACTTTTATAAAAAAAATTATGGCCTGTTAACAGAGTTTGGGGTCATGGACACAACTTATTTGAAGAGGACTTGGGAAAAGGAATTGCATATTGAGATTAGTGACGAGCATCTGTAATAAAGTAAAGGCAAGCCAAATTAAAATTCTACACATAGCTCACATATCACCTTCTCAACACCATAAATACAATTCAGACCTTTCTCCGCTGTGCCCTAAAAGTAAAATAGAGGTGGGCAACCTCACGCACTGTCTATGGTCCTGCCAGAAAATACAATTTTGGTTTGTCATAAAGCATGAACTGGATAAGATCTTCACCACTGACACTGAATGCAATCCATTCTGTATGCTACTCGGAGTGGCGAATGACCAAATCAGGGGGAAGTTTGGAAAGCAGTTCTATGGGCTGTTAACTTTCTGTGCAAGGAAATGTGTCCTTTTGAACTGGATCACGAACACGACCCCATCTAAGACTCAGTGGCACCGGACTGTACTGGAGTATGTGTCACTAGATTTCCTAAGATGCAAGTTACATAGTAAGGACAAGAAGTTTCATAAAATATGGGACCCATTTGTGGCGTGTGCCGGCTTGGATATTTCTGCTATTTTCTCACGGTCCCTGGTACAATACAAGCATGTCACTGCTATTTTACATATGAGCAGTGTTGGTTCAAGTTACTTGAAAAAAGTAATCAGTAACTAATTACCGATTACTTCCCCAAAAAAGTAATCCAGTTACTTTACTGATTACTTATTTTCAAAAGTAATTAATTACTTAGTTACT
>NW_005187437.1:570328-588125 GCF_000239375.1 Pundamilia nyererei | reverse complement strand
TTTTTCTTCATCCACCTGCTGGCCTCCACCACTTGCTAATGTTACTGAATCTGTGGAAGCTCCGCGATAGCCACCACACGAAGTAACGAGTAACGACCCTATCTAAAGCCCAGTAACGACTAACGTGTTCCTGATTTTGGCATAATAACTAGTTACCGTGCTCGTTACCACAATAATAACGTAGTTACTGTAACGCGTTACTTAATAACGCGTTAGTCCCAACACTGGTAATTATATGCAACATTCTCTGACTGGAAGAAATTTGTTTAACATTTAAACTTATTTTCTGCACATTCCAGCACATAATTTTTTGTTTTTGTGTTTACACTCACTCTTTCAAATAGATGCAAGTAAAACACAGCAGAAAATAAATAACATCAAAGACTAGCGGTCCTTTTGCTCTATTTTCACCTGTAAAGCAGGAGTGGCGTAGGCCAGCGGTCCCCAACCCCCGGGCCTCAGACCGCCCCGGCCGTAAGTCGTTTGGTACCGGGCCGCGAGAGTTGAGGCTCAGGTGTGAAATGTATAGTTTTCAGGGTTTTTATCGGTTTTCAGCGTTATTTTGTTATCGTTTTTCCTGGGTCTTTTCATGTGTGTTATGAATAAATCTTCTTTTTTTTGGTACCGGTACTAGTTTTATTTTGTTGTATTTATCCGCGACACCTTAAAGGCCGGTCCATGAAAATATTGTCGGGCATAAACCGGTCCGTGGCGCAAAAAAGGTTGGGGACCGCTGGCGTAGGCGGAGGTTTGCTCTGGTGCAGGTGTGCCGCAGCGGTCAGTTGAAGAATCCACGAGTTTCTCTGTGAATTTCCCATTACGTGGTAGCACACTCCCGGTGCTTGCTTGGAAGTTTAGGGGGTTTTTTGCTGTAAAAAGAAGTTTTCTTCCCACGCACAACGGACACTAATGTTTTTGTCACTTTTTATGGAATCAAACTCAAAGTAAGGTCAGTACTTCCACGCTTTAAACGCTGCACGCTCATACTCTCTCCCACACTCGATATATGATCCATTGTTGATCTGCACACAGCTGTTGCCACGAACGTCGCAAAAAAATCACGGTTTTAGTAACGCAGTAATGCAGCGTTCCTACGGGAAAGTAACGGTAATCTAATTACCGTTTTTGCAAGAGTAATTCCTTACTTTACTCGTTACCTGAAAAAAGTAATCTGGGCAGTAACGCGTTACATCTGATGGGCAATAACGCGTTACTTGTAACGCGTTCCTGCCCATCTCTGCATATGAGTATTGCTAATTGTGTCTCAACATCAAAGTGTCTTAATTTTCTCAAATCAAATCAAATCAAATCACTTTTATTGTCACATCGCATGTGCAGGCACACTGGCACAGCACATGCGAGTGAAATTCTTGTGTGCGAGCCCCACAAGCAACAGAAATGTGCAAACACAACAACACAAACCAGCAAATACAAGAATGGCTACATCTGAAACTAATAAATATATGTACAATATATAATAGTGTATGCATTTCTGGATGTGTATACTAAATATTATCCTACGTGTGTGTGTGTGTGTGTGTGTGTATACATTTTACAAATTAAATAGTAAAAAAATAATAATAAATAAAATATATAAAAATATACAGAGTTGAGTATGTGCAAAACAAGTGGCATTTATATACAGTGTGGAGTGCATAGTGTTTCTATTTATTTATTTGTATCCTTGAGCTGAGTTGTTTGTTTTGTCTGTTTTGTTTTGGTTTGGGTTTGTTTTGTTTTGTTTTATGGTGGTGTTATTGTAAAGATTAAAACTCAATAAATGCCTTTAAGGAAAAAATGCTTATGAGCAGGACCACCAGGATCTATAAGAACTTTCTAAACTTTATACTAAAGTAGTTCCTAAGGCAGTAAGTTTGTAAGTTGTGTATAAATTCAATATTAACCACTGGACATAACAAACAAATAAAATATAAACTAAAACTGCTGTTGAATAAAAATGAAGAAGGAACTTAAAATATTCAACAGAAAAACAACCACATTTTGGACTACGCTCCAGGTTTGCCAAATATATTTTAATGTGGCACAACTGATTCTGAATGCCAAAGTGGCTACAATACTACTCATCCTCACCTTCATCAGGAGTGGGAGCAGTCAAATAGCAAATCTAAATAATGTAGATTACACAAATTTAAAGTTGTGTCTATTAAGGAATTATTTTGGGAAGGAAGCCTTCTCAATAAAAGGATTTATTTGGAAGTCAGTATACAGCAAAATAATTACTTACCACTGCCACAAACCAAGTACATAAAAAGAAAAACTACAGTCTGTGATATGCTCGGGTTATCTCTTTTGATTTACCATGTCCGTAGTCTGGAACACATATTTCCAATTAACTCATCTTCAATTATTTTATTGGACATTTATAAAAACATTTAGTCCACCTAGAAATACATAAATTGTTTTGTTTGATGTCTCATTTCAGCGGGATACTTCACGCCACCTGGACTGGTTAACAACTGTTAGAGAAAGCCATGGATCTGTTGAATTTTCATCTCTGTCTCTGGCTACATCCATCAATGAAAGGGGAATATATTTTATCAAGGCACAAAACCAGAAAAAGGTACACAAATGAATTACATGTCAGTGTTTTATAATTTCAAAATAAAATAAAAAAAGTTTTACAATAAAACATTGTAAAACTTTTTCTTGTAGTAGTTAGTGTCACCTTTTATGTGAATTTCTTTGTAATTTTATTTGAGTATTATGTATATAAATTCTAAAAAACAAACATATTTGAACAATAAATTTTTTAGATAAGTTCCCCTTTAAGCTGATTTTCCTGTTAACCTTTCACTGTACTAATGTGCGTATGTGCATGGGATCATAGTTTCTCGGTCGAAGGACAAACACACTTCTACAGTAATCATTTTTTATTTTTCCCTTTTTAGATTACTTTAGAGAATTCACTGACCTTGCAAATTGAGGATGGACATGCAAACATGACATATACCTATGAGGACCTGAAAGAACTGCAAAATAAACTTATGCTTATGTCTGGAAAAAAGCAACAAAATCAGAGCGAAGTGGAGCGCTTCACTGAGGTATGATTTTGTTATCATTTGCTACATTGATGTTTTAACAATAGCTTATATTTTTATGTCACCTGTAATCTAATTTCTTCTTCATATTCAGGTGTTTGAAAACATCCAAAGATTTGCCAAAGCATTCGTAGACCTTCACACTGCAGGGAACCCACTTTTCAGGTGTTGGGAAGCTAAGATTTTTTGTAAAACTCAGAGTGACCCATGTATCATTATGGAAATTAGGTTTTGCAAGACCCTGTGTGGCTTCCAAGTAAATGGAAACTTAGTTGAACAGCTTACGGCTCTATCCAAGAAGATGGAGATGTTTCTTGATGACTGGCAAAACTTCATGGACACACAGAGATTTAACCACTACTACTTAAACTACTTCACAGCAGAACAAATATTCTACTTGTGCAGTGTTCTGATTCCAACAAACATGAATGCAGAACTCGAAGACAAAGCGCTGATGATGCTTTCTTTTATCAAAGCAAACTGCACAACATCAGATGTCCGGAGTATTTGGAGAAGGTTTTATAACCAATATGGCAAAAGGGATAATGAACACAGTGAGCCATCGTCACCCAGTGTTAGTCATTTTGCACATGACAGTGACTCAGCAGATGAAGCAGACAAGGCTCTTGGATTGAAAGAGTTGGAGGAGTTGTGGAATGGTTACATGAAAAACAAGGAAATATTTTTCCATGACTTACTAGACATTAGGAGTTTAGGACGTCTCTTGCAGTTGATGACAGAAAACCGAAATCAGAATGAGTTGGAAGATGAACCGGTACTCTCAGAGACGAAAGACCATTCACTCAGAAGGGAGTTTCCAAAAGGCCTAAAGTCAAAACAACCTAATCTCATAATCTGCCAACATGATGAGATCCTGACTTCAAGTATCTGCTTGTACATGACCAGTGACTTTGAGCCATTGCCAACTTATGATGAAGTGTTTTTGTGTACCCCTTCAACATCTTATGAACAAGTAGAGCTTTTCCTGAGAAGATGCCTCACATCAGGTGACACTGGCCAGAAGATTTACACAATGCTGTGGGCAGACCAGCTTTCCTATGATGTTAGCTGTGCAATGGAAAAGTGTTTTCAGAAACTGCATTCCCATAAAAAGGATTACAGGCTAGTGATCTTTTGCAGCTCTGATAGAGAGCACACTTATATCCCTACTGCCTTCAGTCAGTACAAAACAGACTTTGTGCCACAAGAGCCACTGGAAAAGATCCAGCAGTACTTGTCCCTTCATTACATCGTTACCTCAGATTACAAGAACGCCATGTTCAAAGGTGGCCATTCTCTGGGTATTGTTGCTTCCAGTCGTGCAGGAGTAGGTGAGTTTTAAATGTGACTTTCTCTCTGTCAATCCATTATGTAAAATAATTGTTAAGATGGGACATCAATAAAACCTTAAAAAATACATCTCTTTTTACGTTTATGCATAAATTTGCTCTAAAAGCTTTAATCCAGACTTTAATAAGGTTTTATTCATGCATTTTGCAATATCATCTACTATAGATAAAGACAATATGTAGTTCCTTTATCACATATTTTTTAGGGAACCCCATGTAATTTTGTTAAAGTGGTACACTCCTTTAAAATCCATCTTAAAGCATGTTTGTTGTAATTTAATAACATAGTTATTTACACAGCATACAGCAACTTTCAGATTTCAGTTATTTTACTTTAAAATGTCCAGTAATGCTTAGCAGTTACTTTAATACTGACAACAAGTGCAAATATCTTTGAAATACGTTTTACAATAAATATTATAAGTTTGCAGTATTTATATAGAAAACAGGGTACTGAATTGTATCTTGCGTTGTGTGAAAAATACAATTATTGACATGATTTCTGTCAACCAGTTAATAGATTGTTATTCTACCATTTTAGGCAAGTCACTGTATGTCCAAAGACTGTATGAAAAGCTAAAGAAATGTGCCACACAAGGAATGCCATTTAAGAAGTGCATCAGACTAACTGAACATGAGGTTGATGATAACAAGATTCTTCAGTTTTTGTATGACACACCACAACAAAATGAAATTAAGGTGTTTCACTTTGATGTCACATCTTCGGTAAGTCATTTTTAAGTAGCCATAGTAAAAGTGCTATTATTTATGAAATTATTCAATTTAAATCTAAATTTTGATTCTTTGAGAATCCCTTAGCTAGTCATAAATTGCTTTATCTAGTAATACCGATTTTTTTTTTCTCATACGTTGTTTATAGGTGCAAAAAGGCCTGAATGAGCTGATATTCAAGCTATTCTTTTTGCGGTACCTGATGGATTCAGATGGACAGATGTGGCACTGCAGCCAGAACCACTTATATATCATTGAATTACTAGAAACCACAAATGATCAGAACAGATGTGCCACCAGATCAGTGAGTGGAGATTTTACTGCTTGTACAGTTTATATACAGATAATTGCTGAACTTGCGATTTGCAGCTTGTAGGGGAAGATGATATTAAGATTGAGAATAGACCTGAATGTTCTAAACATAATTATATATTTATATACTTTTAGGGACGAAAGGAAAACTTTGCATTCTTGGATGTTTTCCCAAAGGTGTTTTGCCGTCCACCAAAAGAGGTTATGACTTTGGAAATGCAGAAAGAGCAAAATCCAGACATGGACTGTGATGACCCCCTCATGGATGATGAATGTTTCAGGAGTGAAGCTTATCAAAGACCATACCAGTACCTCACACGTTTTCACAACAATGACAGTCTTGACAACTTTACTTACCGAGGCATTGAAGGGACTCATGCAAAGTGTCTTCAGATACTCTTAATCAATTGTGGTATAATCGATCCATCATGGGCAGAGCTGCGTAACTTTGTCTGGTTTCTTAATCTTCAGTTGAAAGACTGTGAGAATTCAGTTTTCTGCAAATTTGAGTTGGTTGGAGACACTCTTTGTGGGTTCAAAAACTTTGTGGTTGAGTTCATGATCTTGATGTCCAAAGACTTTGCAACACCATCACTATGCATCACTGACCAGAGCCCAGGGAGGCAACACGTTGACATCAGTGGACTAAAAGAAAAAGACTTAGCTCCATTCCTCATTAGAAAAAGGTGGGAATCAGAGCCACATCCATACATCTTTTTTAATGACGACCACATGTCCATGACATTCATTGGATTTCACCTTAGGCCCAATGGCCAGAAAGGGGTTGATGCAGTAAATCCTTTGACAGAAGAAGTGATTAAGAAGAACATCATGACTCAACAGCTGTACAATGGCTTAAAACATCAGAGAGTTCCTTTCAATGCCGACTTTGATCAGCTTTCTAGAGCTGACAAGATTGAGCATCTGTGCAGTGTGCTTGGCATCAAGTGGCCAACAGATCCCGATGTAACATATGAATTGACCACCGACAATATCCTCAAAATGATGGCAATTCATATGAGATTCAGGTGTGGCATTCCTGTCATCATAATGGGGGAGACAGGATGCGGTAAAACAAGGCTGATAAAATTTATGTGTGAACTAAGAAGATGTGGAGCACCAGCAGAAAACATGAAACTGGTCAAAGTTCATGGAGGAACTACGTCAGAAATGATTTATGAGAAAGTGAAGGAAGCTGAAACTCTTGCAAGGACCAATAAAGAGAATCATGATCTTGACTCAGTTCTTTTCTTTGATGAGGCAAACACCACAGAAGCCGTTAGTAGCATCAAGGAGATCCTTTGTGATAATTCAGTGCAGGGAGAAGAGTTTTGCTCTAATACAGGGTTATATATTATTGCAGCCTGCAACCCTTACAGAAAACATACAGACCAGATGATCGAGCGGCTGGAAGCATCAGGACTGGGTTACCGGGTTCGGGCTGAGGAGACTGAAGACAGACTTTGCTCCATCCCTCTCCGCCAGCTTGTGTATCGTGTTCATGTGTTACCACCCAGCATGATACCTCTTGTTTGGGATTTTGGACAGCTCAATGACACAACAGAGCAAATGTACATTGAACAAATAGTACAAAGACAGGTGAAGGCCAGCGCGATTGACAAAAACTATATCCCAACAATAATTAAAGTGTTATCGTCATCGCAAAAGTTCTTGAGAGAGAGGAAAGATGAATGTAGCTTTGTCAGTCTGAGAGATGTTGAACGTTGCATGCAAGTATTTCTGTGGTTCCACAAAAATCACCCAATGTTTGCTGAAGCTCTAAAAGCCTTTTTACAGCAGCAATCACACAGACAAAAAAAACTACCTGCTAGTGACAGAGTAATCTGGTCACTCTTGATGGCTACTGGAGTGTGCTATCAGTCCTGTTTGGAGAGCAAAAACAAATATCTGAAAACTATCAGCCAAATTCTTCCTGAGTATAAACCACAGAGAATAATGCAGGAAATTCAACTCATGCAGGATCTCCTGCTCAATGGTGTACCCATGGCTGAGACAATAGCCAGAAATGAGGCTTTGAAAGAGAACTTTTTCATGATGGTGGTCTGCATTGAGCTGAGAATTCCCCTTTTTATTGTTGGGAAACCAGGAAGCTCCAAATCACTATCTAAAACTCTAGTTGCGGACGCAATGCAGGGTCCTACATCACATTCTGACCTCTACAAAAAGCTCAAGCAAATACATCTGGTGTCTTTCCAGTGTAGCCCTCATTCAACTCCTGAAGGAATCATCAATACATTCAAGCAATGTGCCCGCTTTCAAGAAAGCAAAAACCTGGATGAATATATTTCAGTAGTTGTTCTTGATGAGATTGGATTGGCTGAGGATTCCCCGAAAATGCCACTGAAAGCACTGCACCCATTACTGGAAGAGGGTTGTGTTGATGATGAGCCAAAACCTCATAAAAGGGTTGGGTTCATTGGAATTTCCAACTGGGCACTGGATCCTGCCAAGATGAATCGTGGAATTTTTGTGTCCCGTGGAGATTTAAATGAGCAAGAGCTCATCAAAAGTGCCAGAGGAATCTGTTCCTCTGATCAACATGTTCTTGAAAAGATTAATGGTCTGTTTGAGCCTTTTGCAAAAGCATATATGACAGTATGCGATGAAGGCAACGGATTTTTTGGTCTGCGGGATTTCTACAGTCTGATAAAAATGTTATTTTCAATTACCAAAACGTCTAATAAGCGTCCTACTGCAGATCAGATCACCGGAGCAGTCCTGCGAAACTTTAGCGGAAAAGATGATGTTGATGTAATTGACATATTCAGCAGAGAAGTCGGAACTGACTTTTCCAATACTAATATCACAACTATTGATATGGTTGAGCAAAGCATCTGTCCAGCTTCCAAAATGGAGGAAAGTCGTTACCTTTTAGTACTCACAAAAAACTTTGCTGCTCTTCAGATTCTCCAAAAGATATTCTGCTCTCATCAAATTCGCCCAGAGATAATCTTTGGGTCAAGTTTCCCAAAGGATCAGGAGTACACACAGATTTGCAGGAACATAAACCGTGTCAAAGTGTGCATGGAGACAGGACAGACAGTTGTGCTTCTCAACCTTCAAAATCTGTATGAAAGTCTGTACGATGCTCTAAATCAGTACTATGTGACCCTCGGAGGTCAAAATTATGTTGATCTTGGTTTAGGAACACATCGTGTGAAATGCAGAGTTCACCAAAACTTCAGGCTCATCGTCATTGAAGAGAAGGAAGTGGTTTATGAGCAGTTTCCAATACCACTCATTAACAGGTTGGAGAAACACTACCTTGACATCAACACTGTCCTCACAGAGGAACAGAAGATCATTGCCAGACAACTGGAGGAATGGGTTAATGATTTTGTCTCCTTAAGTAGTTACTCCTCAGAAAAGAAGTATGATCCAAGTGATGTGTTCATTGGCTATCACTCAGACACTTGTTCCTCTGTGGTCATGCAAGTAACAGAGCGTGAGAGTACTGAGACTGATGCTCAGGTCACTCTGAACAAAGCCAAAGACATTCTGCTCAACTGTGCCACTCTGGACTCAGTGGTTCGTTTGGAAAAATCCAAACTGCCTGATGAGGAACAAGAGCATTTAATGCAAGAGTTTGTTAAAGAAGCAATGCACAGTTCACTGGGAGACTACATTGTGTATCACACCCAGCAGCCTGAACAGTCACACTTCTTATTCACTGAGGTAATTTTTTTGTTTGCTTTCAAATATTACACAGCAGCCGAATAACTTTGTAACTTGTTTAAACCAAGTATTGATAATCTGTCTTGAATTCTAGGCCCGTTGAAACTGCTATAATTTTTAGTTCAAAAGAAGGAATATTAAGTGTCATTATGGGCATATGTTGGGTGTTGATGTCAGGTTGATGTCAGGACTCTTTATTTGCACTGAGAGTAAGTTTTTAAAGAAAAATATGTTCTTCATATTACAACTAGTTTTTACTTAATATACTCTTAATTTCTCACACTATTTTCTGCTAACGGTTTTTCAACTTTCATATTATCATGGAAAGAAGAAGCATTAGTTAAGATTTTTTTAAGGCTTCAGTATAATTCTTATTTGGTTTTGTTAAAAGACAGTTAGAATTTCACGTGGCTAACTAAATGTGAGGAAAACCTGATACTGTGTATAAACAATACCAAATAGTTTGTGGAATGCTTTATTAATTACATATAATGACACATGAAGGAGACATGAAAATACACAAAATGTGGGTTGTCTTTTTTTGTCATTTTGTCATTCTTGGTTCTTTTCTATTCTCAAGGTTACAACCTTTTCCAGGCTGCTCACTGCAACAGACACTCAACAGCTGCAGAACCAGATAAAGCTGGATGCTGTACAGCTGCTATCACTCCAGCAGTTTGATACTGAGTACTCTTTCCTCAAGAAAATCAGGTATGCATTCATAATATAAATAAATAAATCATCTGCTGGTGTTCATTTTAATTAAACTGATCACCTGTCTTTTTTTTTTACACCCTTGTGCTTTTATATCTTGTGATCTTTCTTATTATAATCAATTAAAATTAATGGTGTCTATTAGGGGTGCAACTATACATAACATTCAAGGTTCGGTTCGATACTTTGGTGTCACGGTTTGATATTTTTTCGATACAAGAAAATGTTCATGCTTTTTTAATTTGTAATTTATTAAAATTAGAAATATATATTTTAACTCAAACGTACAGTTTTTAAATTTAATGTTGCTGAAACAACAAAGGGATAAAATAATAAATCTATCTGATCGAGAAATACTCATCTTTGGAAAAGAGAGTTTATTAAAGAGAAATGGCTTTTTCAAAAAATAAAAGCTATACTATACGCTTCTTCTGGGCTATATTCTCAGCAACATGTTAAACATATCAGGTCCCCATAAGGAGAATCGTGTGCTAACGGCTGTCTAAATGACTCGGGTAAAGTTTGTAGCATGCGTGCTTGTTGTTTTTCTCGGCTTCCACTTGTCTTTGCACTAGGATGATGTTGGAGTAAATGTGCAGTCATATTCGTTGTGTTCCCACTAGTGCTGTCAGCGTTAATCTCGTTGAAATGACGTTAAAGCCACAACACGGCAAATCTCTGTTAACGAGCTACCGCGGATCGCCCCGTGCGTGGGGCTGGATGGCGTCAATGAGCTAACTGTGCTAACGCAGTAGTTCCCACCCAACTGGTCGCAGCAGATGGCCGCCCCTCCCTGAGCCTGGTTCTGCCGGAGGTTTCTTCCTGTTAAAAGGGAGTTTTTCCTTCCCACTGTCGCCAAAGTGCTTGCTCATAGGGGGGTCATATAATTGTTGGGTTTTTCTCTGTATCTATGAAGCGCCTTGAGGCGACTTTTGTTGTGATTTGGCGCTATATAAATAAAATTGAATTGAATTGAATTGAATGTAATTGAGCATTGCGTGGCGCATCCGACATACTGTTTTACTTTTGTCCGTGACGCGCTTAACTCCAGGGTCATACTTCACATGAAGACCAAAATAGTTCCAAAGGCCACATCTGAATGAGGGTGGGGGAGGTTCAATTTGCCATGTTGCAACGAGCTTAGCTTCTGTCTTGCTAGCTTGCGCTGCGCTCAGTGGATCTGCGCTCGACAGTGCAGCCTAGGCGGAGTAGTCGAACGCAGATCCACTGAGCTCTCAACACAGACAGCATCGTCAGAAGAAAAGTTGATCAAATAAATTAAAAAATTTGTATTGTTCGATACATATGTGTAGCAAACCGAAAGCACTGTATCAAACGGTTCAATATCGATACGAGTATTGTTGCACCCCTAGTGTCTATTATAGTGAGTAGATGCATGGATCCACATACCACTTAGTTATTGTTGTGTTTATTCAAATATATGTTTTAATATATGTCTCAATACTAGGGAATTTCTGGGCTCAACACTTGCAGACAAAGTGCTTATTATCCAAGCGGAGTATGATGAAGGCTCCCACAGAAGGAATATTCTTTCTTCAGCCAAGTGAGCAGGAAGATCATCCCATAATGACTTTTATTTAATTTGCTAACATTAATGCAAAATTTCTAATTTTCTCTTTTACTTTCTTGTTTGAATTTCAAAGATATTCATGCTTCAATGAAATAAACAAGTATGACACTACTGATGACATGAAGACGTTTGTGTACTTTGTCATCAAGCTACCTCGAATGGAGGGTGGGACGACCTATGTTGGTTTTCAAGGCGGTTAGTCCTGCCACACACAGACACACACACACACAGACAAACAAAGGTTTTATTTCATGTCAGCGAATTTGTGATGTTTTAATGTTAATATATATTTTAATAAACATGTTTCATGTTTAATGTGTTATGTAACACATTAAACGTCAACATCAAAAAATTTAGTGTTCACAGAGGACAACAGTTAACTGTGTCTTTCTTATTCATACCTTTTCAGGTCCTTGGAGATCTGTTCACATCGATGATCTCAGAAGATCAAAAGAGTTTGTTTCAGATGTTCTTTCTTTGAAAAACCAACGCATCAGTGATCTTTTTGAAGATCCACCTGAGGGTAAATCACCATTTTTTTTTCCTGTGGAATATTTTGTATACTACTACTACTACTACTACTAATAATAATAATAATAATAATAATAATAATAATAATAATAATTCTTTTTTCCAAGCCATGGAGACAGAAGATTACACCGGTGTACCACAAATAGCTGAATCCACTGTAAGTGTTATTTACCACATTTAAACCTTGATAGAATATCGGTATTTCCACACGACCAAAGGACAGTTTATTCATCTCTGAGAAGGTTTAATATTTATTACCACTTTCCCTCTTTTACATTTATTGTCTTCTTTTTTCAATACTTTTAATCAGTGGTACCAGGCTTATTCAGTGTAACTACTAAACATATTTGTCAGTGCTGAAATAGATAAAATCCAATCCAATCCAATATCCAGTGATGATATTTAAAATATTACAATGATATCAATATGGAAAAAAAATTTAATTTTTTTTTAATGTTTTTTGAATTCAAACAGCTGCATCTGTCAGAAAATCTTTGATTCTGAGTTATGTAAGACAGTCTCACTGGTTGACTAATATATCCCACCCACTTGACAGTTACTCTTCTGAGAATGCTGTGATAGCAGTAAGCAGTGGTTTAAATGTTGTGTGTGTTAATCATTACTATTCATTTTCTTATTAATAATAATTCACAATTATTTTGTAATAATTTTTTTCAGGTTTTGGAAGATGTATTTGATACTACAGATCTGGTGAGAAGTTGTGTGCAGAGTGCAGTGAGCATGCTGAGAGATGAAGTGGACAGTGGAGAATTTAGCACCAAGAGGGTTGAAAATCTGCTCACTCTTCTGGATGGAAATTATACTCAAGGTAGAAAATAATGATGTAAATGTAACACCCGTCCCACATTCTATTGAGAGGGGTCCTGGGTTCCTCTTGTTACTTACTACTGATACTCCCTTTTTGATGCTTGTGACATGACATGTGCAATAAAATAGACTATATGGAAATGAACCACAGACAAGCAGGTCAATTATAAATTCAACTCCACTTTAGTAATGATTAGCTCCAATAACACAAAAGGTAAGGTATCTAATATCAACTGTAACCAAATAATTAAATAATATGGTGGGCCCACACACACTCTCACCGACACACACACCTTAACTGCAACAGTCTTTCCGTGTTAGCAAACACCTTGTTGCAGGCCTGAGTCGTGGCTCGGGTGCGTTGGGACCTAAAACAACATGGCCGCTTCACTTGTTGCCAAGCACTAAAATAAAAGCACGTGCAAACAACAGTACTCATGGCTCCAGGCAGTTCAAGGGGCTAGTCGGGGAAACTGGGTCAAGGCCACCAGCAAGGCACAGCAGCAGCACTCACAGTTGCTGTATTCACATATTCTCACGTTAACACATAAGAAAAACAGAAGGGACCTCTCTGGCCTGCCAGCAAAGACCTCTGTGTCCTCCTACTGAATTAAATAACCCTGGTAAATGCCGATTTGCATACTGTTACATACTCTGTCAGCAATATTAACATTTGCTAAATACATGAGTACAGAGCAGGACATGAGCTAAGCAAACATACTAGGCTAAGTTAGCGGCTAATCGCAGCTAACAGTCAGCCCGTTTTACATGGCAACTTAAGACACAAGTTTCAAACAAAACTCACAGATTCATATTTACCTCGCAGTAGGGTCAGTGTTATGGACAGCTACAATGAAACTGCAGCCAAAATGCATTTTGATGAAAAAATGTGATGACATAAATTAATTTTGTTTTCAAGGAGTGTTTGCAGAAATTGTGAGGAAGCGTCTTCACTCACTGTTAAAGGATTATGAGGTCAACATCCCCAATCCAAAAAGCTGGGTCCTGAATGAGGCATCTAATGTCATTTCTCTTCAAGAAGGAGGGACATTTCTGTAAGTTTCTGTAACATTTGCCTCATGCCATACTTTTTTCTCTTTTTTTTGCTGGGGGGGGGGTGTATTTCATTAAATCACTTATTCATCATTTATTGAAATACATTTTATGTCAAATGTAAAATACACAACTCCAAACAAGACACAACAGTTACTTGTCTCACCTGTAACCCTGGGTTGATATCAGCAGATGTCAGGCTGATTTTATGAAAGTTGCATGAATATTTCTTTCAGACACACACTGTGGAGGAAAATCCAAGCGGTTGTCACTCCACTTCTGGCCTACTTGGTCTCAATCATTGACCGAGATTGCAATATGGACCTTCTCTTGGATGATGAAGAAGATATCAGGAACCTCTGGCTTGAAATTTTTGGGAACAAAGAGATGCTCAGTGTGCCGTATGTGAGGGTGGAAAACAAGTAGGTATCTTTTGGTTATGGTATTTGCTCATATCAGATTGGACCCCTTTGCCTTCAGAACTGCCTAATTCTTGTGCATATTGATATGATAGCATCACACAGTTGATGAAAATTTGTTGGTTGCACATCTCTGATGTCAATCTCCCACATCTATTGGATTGAAATTTGGTAACTGTGGAGGCCATTTGAGTGCAGAGAATTCTTTCTCATGCTCAAGAAACCAGTTTGTGATGATTTGATCTTTGTGACATAGTGCGAAGCAGCCATCAGATGGGTACACTGTCATCACAAAGGAATGAACATTGTCACCTGTAATACGTAGGCTATGGTCTTTAAATTACATGTAGTTGGTACTAAGGGGCCCATGGTTTGGCCAAAGGATATCTCCCACACCATTACACCAGCAGCAGCTGGAACTATTGATACAAAGTAGGATGGATCCATAAGGGTGCAATAGAAGAATTTGACACTCTCCAGCTTTGGCAAGTTCATACAAACGGTAGCCTCACTTTCTTGTTCTTAGCTAACAGGAATTGTATCCAGTGTTGTCTTCTGCAGCTTTAGAAGCCCACCTGCTTTAAGATTTGATGTGTTTGTGTTCAGAGATGCAACCCTAGCAATGATTATGTTTTAAAATACCAATTGATGATCAGGTTGTTTTGTCTAAATGCACTGAGTTACTGTCTTTGGCTGATTAGAAAGTTAATGAGCAGCTGAACAATTGTAACTAATTAAGTAGCTGGTCAGTGTATTCAGTGCAAATTGTTTGACTTTGGGGTTTTTTAAGGGACAGTCTTTTTAAATGATCAGTGGTAAAATTACTCTTGTCAAAGTGGTTAATTTTCTGGCACATCATCTATTTAAAAATAGCATTTGTAAAAAAAAAATTAATCTTGGCCCTCTTACTTTTACAGAGTATTAATGGTACAAAGCCACATCACAGGTGGCCACACCATGTGCTGCCGTATGCCATTCAGTTGGTGGATCAAAGACTTCCTAGATGGGCTCATGATGCAAGCAAGACAATCAAAACATCAAAGTAAATATGCCTTGAAGTTGTGCTTTAATTGTTAGTTTAAACCTTTTTATTTTAAATTGAATCCTAATATATTAATGGAACTCTTACCTTTTTTAATTTTTCTTACAGAGCATTCGTTTGGGGATTTCCATGATTTGTTCTTGAAAACTCCACTTGGCACTTACATGGCAAAAAATGTGAATGAAAAATTGAAAAACGAATTTTTCAAAAAGTACCTGCAGGATTTTGTTTCCATGACCATGAAAGTGGCATCAGATGAAAAATTAGAGGTGAGATGAAAGAAGGAAAATGCACAATAACTGTCTCCATTAGTACAATGTGACTTTTCATTTCCTCAAATATAGGCTTGCTTCATGTTTTCTTGAAAATGCTTATGTTTGATTAATGTTACCTTTGGTTTGAGGTAAATCCCACTACCCAACAACATAAAATCCAATAAGAAGAAAAAAATCACTGCACAAACCTTTCTCAGTTGTCACAACCATCCAGTTTACTACACTCTAATATAGTGGAGCAATTAGGATTAGCTAAATCTTTTCATCAAAGTACTGGTAAAAACTAATCATTAAAGGTAACTTTAAAGGTTCAAATATAAGTTTGCTGGAATGAGTGTGGAAGTATTATAATGCATAGCAACAATGTGGAGCAGATCAAAGCAATGCTTTGTTAATTACACTTTGTATTTGGTGCTTTACATGGCTCAGAGTGGGACATAATCATTCGGAATTTTTTCAATCAAAATAATACATTAAATGTAATGCCAGTTTAAGTTGCTAATATTCCAAACAAATATTGTGTCAGTAATCTACTTGGGCCTTTACTCCTCAGCTACTTTGTCAGGCCATGGCCAGCTGTGTTGGCGAAATACAGAGACAAAAACGAGATGATGAGCTTTCTCTACCGCTCATCCACATTGCCTATCATTTTTGCCAAAGCCGTCTTCAGAACCTTTCACGGATGATTTCTCTACACACTGAAATTGTTTCACCTTTGCAAAGAAACCAGCAAATTAGACGTTGTCCTGAAATGGTAAGTGTATTTCTTCATTCCTGGTGCTCTGACAATTTATTTATAAAATTGCCTTTAGGGTGTGGATATTTTTAACAATCATAGAACTATTCAAAGGATATTATAAATATTAGAAAACTGCTTAATCACTTACAAACTGTTTTGTTCTGCTGTAGGTTTTGGATGTCTATGCAGCCACGGCATGTGTTGAAAGCCTGGAACCTTGTAATTTAGAGAGTGATACCCGCTGCCAGCATTGGCTGAGGAAGGTGAAGAAAGTGCAGGCTTCACTGGAATTGATTTGCTCTCAAAATAATCTTCAACAGTATGGTGAGCACTGCAAGAAAGTACTCCGTGACGTCAGGTAAGATACTGATGCAGTGAAAGTAGAATTTTGTTGCCCAGTTCTCTCTAGTGTTGACTGAAAGAAACTGCGAAAGATTTTTGTAGTTATTTATTGTTATGACTTAAAGTTATGGGGATTTTTTAATGCAGTATATTCTTATTTTAGCAAAGATGTAGCACACCTATTTAAACATAAGATCTGGGACATTAAAGTGTCAACTTATGCTTCCCCCCATTGCTAACCGACATGTTTAGTAAATCCTAACACAGGTGTAAAATGCTGACTTTGATAGTGCTGTAGGGGTGGGTGATATAGCCCTAAAGTTATGTCAAAACATTATAAGAAAATCTGTAATAATGATATTTCTGATGATATAGAAACAAAAAACTGAACTTTTTTTTGTGTGATTGCAGCTTGCGGGCAGCAACATGTATTAGTGCAAACAAAATAAAGGGCATTGTCCTCTTTTCCAATGAGCTGCTGTCAATGATGACACAATCTCATTTTAAGTGTGAATATATTGCCAGTATAAATGACCCAGTATAAGTCAAATGTAAGCACAAAAGTAGCCTATGTAATATCTTCCTGGAAATTCTAAGTATGTAATAACCACTAGTACTAGTTGAACACTAACTGTAACTCAACTCAACTGTGTAATTCTACAATGCTGCACAGTATCATCACATAATAAAACTGAAAATTATTTTCTATTTGGGACATTGTATGTTGGGTCAAGCTTTTCAGCCAACTTCTTGTCCTGATTTACCACTATTTGACCACAGCATTAGTTTCCATCCACCGCTGGCTCTTCCTGATAATTAGCAAGTGTAGCTTGTTGAGTCAGTTGTTTACATTTGGGTGGCACATCAACAGCTACTAGTGTCTCCTTCTTCATAGTCTTCCATATTTTGTACTCTGCTTTGTTATTGGTTATTTAAGTAGCTCCATGTTTTTTACTCAATTGTCTTTAGAGGCTGGCACGGAGCTCAGTCGTGCCTAAGCTTATCTTGTTGTTTGAAGCATAAATATTTTATATCACATAAAAATGACCAGGATGATATGACACAGCTCATATCATTAGTCTATCATTAGTGTATATATATATATATATGTATAT
>NW_005187437.1:569089-570296 GCF_000239375.1 Pundamilia nyererei | reverse complement strand
AGAACATACTAACTTTGATCATGGTCTGTAATATTTTGCAGTCATGGTTGGAAGCGCATCTACATCCTCTCGTTGTTTGTGGAACATTTGATGCTGGGTTTCCAAAATGAAGACAATCAGCTCAGGACACTGGTCCTGAACCACATTAAAACCCTTAGTAGAGTAAGTGTGTTTGTGTATATGTGTGTGTTTGTTTTTAGTTTATGTTTTGTTTTGTTTAAAATCAAAGGTCACAGTCACACCTAGTCAAATAACCAATCATTATTCAGCGCAAATTGTTTGATTTAGGTTTAATTTACAAAATGCCAATACATCAGCAATTTCGCCTACGCAAGATGATGGAGGCACTCTTTTTGTCTGTAACCTGTCCATATTGCACAGAAGTCTGTTTTAATGAGACAAAGCACCTTAGTTGGGCATAAGATTGTTTTGTTCTTCTGTCTTAAATAAATTAATATAATGATTATAATTACTGTATTCTTTATTATTTTAACCTATGTTTAAGGCTGTGGAGACAAACTCGGATGTAAAGTCTACACAGGCTTTTGAAGCAGTAGTTGAGGTCCTGAAGTCCTGTAAACAGGGGGCAACTAATCAGATTTTCAGGTAAAGCCTTGTCTTGCTTTAAGCTGGCCTTTAAATGAATTTATATGAAATATGGAAGAATTTAAAGGTAATTTGATTGATGTTGGTTGCATTTTCCTGAAGGTTTGGAGGTGAATGTGGGGTGTGCATGAGAGAGCCTCTAGAACCAGTGGGGCTGCCATGCTATCACATCTACTGCTTAACGTGTATCAAGGAAAGCCTTGATGCAGGACAGGCGTTCTGTCCCACCTGCCGCCAACAATTACCAGATGACTTCCAGCCACATGTTTCTGAAGACACAAGGTGAGATTGTTTATTTGTGTAAATAGCTGATAACGCATGTGTAAACATTCACAAGAATTGGCTGTTTTTCACATTCATAACTAGGGATGGGTACCGGTGTCCGGTGCCATGATGGCACCGGTTCTGACATAAACGGTAGTAACCAGACCGAAAAGCAGCGCACATTTTGGTGCTTTATTTCGGTGCTTTTTTTCCCCTGAGCTGTGATACACTTTAGATTCTAGCCAATCATTTTACGTTTCCCAGGATAGTAGGCGGGGCCAGGTACGTACGTTCTGTTAGAGCAGAGCTACAGATTAAAAATGTCCAAGGCGAAGCG
>NW_005187437.1:536986-568493 GCF_000239375.1 Pundamilia nyererei | reverse complement strand
AAAACAGCTGAACATGAGAGGTTTTTGGACAAAGTTTGTGTTCTCCATTCTTTAAGCACCGGTTCGAGCACCGTTTAAGCACCGGCACCGTTTCAAAAGTACCGATTTGGCACCGGTATCGGATAAAACCTAAACGATACCCATCCCTATTCATAACTATACAGCTGCTTTATATTACAACCTTCTCAGAAATACCTTAAACAGCTTTAAACTTAAAGAGTATTTGCAAAGTTTTTCAATCTTAAGGCTTCAGCAAAGGTTCAATCCAGAGTGCTGACATGATACGTGTTACAGGCTTATCCTACTAGAGTATTTGAAGGAATTACCTAAATGATAATAAGTAGATATGCAAAACATCACACAGGTGGAACCTACTACTGTCTGTATGCGTCAGGGTAACAAGATTGGCTCCTTTTGCCCCTTCCCTGGTTCAACTGTTATGGCAGGATTGCCATATTTGCCTTTATGAAATATAGTTACAGGCTGCCACTTATAATCGATGTGTCACCCATTCATTCTACAACATTTTCAAATATAGAAGACGTACAGTGGCTTGTTGCTTAGCACTTTTGCCTCACAGCAACATGGTCATGGGTTCAAACCTGGGTAAGGTTGTTCTTTGTTGAGGTTGCATATTTGACCTGTGCTTGTGAAGGTTTTCTCTGGGAGCTCAGGTTTCTTCTGCTGTGAAAATAAAAGCTAAGTTAATGCTATGTCATCCCAGGACACTCTTGCAAGAGAGAGTCTCAATCTCAAGAGTTTCACTTTATAATTAAAAATATTGTTTTGTAGTGTGCATAAAACACAGTATCAGTAAGCACATTGAGATCTTGAGAGAGAATCAGTTCTGGGGAATCAGGTTACAAAGCTTAATGTTTGGCATAGTGCATATACAGTACATTATGCTTAATTTACATTTTGTATCTCTCCAGAGCATCTATCAAGAAAAATGCAGGATTCAGGCAACGTTGCAACAGTTTCTTTATTGATCTGCTCTCTACTATGTGCTTCAAGGACAATACACCTCCAGATGGAGGTGTCATCGCACACCTTTTTTCCTACCTGATGACAGAGACAGGTACCACTTTGGGGGGTTTTCACCTTCTTCTCTAAAGAATCTGGAATCCAGGGATAATTTCTCATGTGATCACTACAACCATAAATAATATAAATCATTTTCTTCCAGATTTCAAAAATGACAAAAAAGTGATCAAAATCTGCTAGAATAAATTACTATTGGTCTTTTTTAATGTTAACTTTAGATTATTTTCCAAACAGATCAGAAAGAGATTCACACCAAAGCTTTATCACCTTTTGACGAGTCTCCAGATAAAAACCCAGTTGTGCGATCTGTAATTCTCAAACTGCTACTGAAATTCAGGTAGGCATCCTACTATAAATATGTCACTGTAAAATTACTCTTAGTCTGAATTAACATAGATGTTTCAATGTTTTGAGCAGTGTTGAAAAGTTTCTCAGCATTGGGAATTTTGCATGTTTAGTGATAAAATGTGTGAATTGACTTGAACTTGTTTACCTTACCCTCTATGATTGACCTAACTGTGTTTCAGCTTTGAAGAGGTCATGAAATATTTGCAGCAGCATTTGTCATCTGTTGAAGAAAGCAGATTTGTTGATGATGTGGATAAAACAGAGCTCTATGCCTTATACATCAACTGTTTGGAGGTAAAACTAGAAAGAAAACCTTTGGAAATTGCATTTAATAGTGTTACATTACACAAATAAACTGATGAGAAGAAGGTTTCTCCTTTTTAGGAATAAAAAAGGATTTATAAAGACTTTTTATTTTATTTTTCTAAAGCAAGTGGTAACTAAAGAATAACCACAACCTTTTAGGGAGCATGTATTATTCTCCAAAAACAAAAGTCTCTAAAAGGACATCTGAAATTCTGTTTTCTACTGTTTGGTCTTTTTTTTACTTATAGTTGTGAACATGAACGTGAAACCCACTAACATAATGTAAATATTCTCCTTCTGGAATGAAACTTAAACTAGTGATCAGCAGAAGGAGGAGTCCTCTGTGCTGGATTTAATGTAAATGTAAAAGTAGTTTCAGTATACAGGAGTTGTTTACGTATTCTCAAACATATGTAGTTATCCAGCTATATCTGAACAGGGCACAGTTTGAATACCAGCAGTATGACAAAGTCCTTGGTTTTTTTGCTTGTTGCTGATAGACGTCAGATGAAGTGACAGTTAACTGGTGATATTTGCAGGACTCCATCTGGGAGAAAATGCCTCAGGAGGGCAACAAAGCTGCAGAGTTACAGTGTTTCATTAATGAAACACAGTTCCTGCAGTCCTTTTTGGCTGAAGTCACTTCTGCTCCAGCAACAGTCTCTATTCAACACCTCCAGCATATTGCCCGACTGCGTGTGACCCTCATCATGGCTTCCCAGCTCATCAGTGATAGACTGTCAGGTGAGATATAACTTCACTACTGCATTGCACTACTATAGTTTCCAGTGCTTAGGAACTAAAATAACCAGTCTGTCGTTGTTGCAGGCAACCATGTCCCAGATGGGGCAGAAGATTTTCTAAACATGGTGATAAAGCTCTGTGAGGACAGTGGGAATAACTGGTACCGTGTTTACCTCATCCGCAAGCTCAGCGAATCACAGGGTGTTGAGTACGTTCAAACAATGGTGAAACAACCTGAGTTCTTCTGGCTTTTCCCTGAAGAGATACATCAGCAGGTACTTCAACAGTCATGAGTTATTTTACTGGCAAAAATATGAGTCAAAAAATAAATTCATGTACTTTTCTCCAGAGTATGAAATTACATCAAAAGTTATTTCATAGCACTTTATTATATAAGGTAAAGACCCTACAACATTTTAGACAGAAGTGTAAGCCGTAGTATCAGGTGAATGATAAGAGGTAGAAACGTTTATACTGGGTTGTTGTTGGGAGGGGGGATGGAAAAATACTAAAGAGTAATTAGTAATGGCGGGGCCATGTCTCAATATGTGTACTTGTGTGTTCCTGCGTTCTCATGAACTTGTAATATGTCATCTGTCAGAGACCAAGTACTGTTCCAATTCAAAGTACGCATCAAGCTGAGAGCGATAAAAATTTCCAGATGTGCTTTCGCTCCTTCCGTTTTATCGAGCATGCATTGGTTATGACTTGTGTGGACTTGGTACAGCCAAATATCCCAGAATGCATTTCGTCCAAAACTCAAACACTAAAAACTTTTAAATACTACTCTTTCTAGATCACAAAATAAACTTTTAAGTTATTTTCAGGAGAGAATGTAGCTCTGTAAACTTCAAATATCTGCTTGATTTATCAAAACATCACATATTTGCAAAAGTGCTTCGACATTTTCTGAGACGTTTGTTACACACCAGCTTGATAGCAGACCGGGAGGTCAAGGTTAGAGATGGCACGATACCACTTTTTTATGTCCGATACCAATACCGATATTATAAATTTGGATATCGGCCGATACCGATATGAATCCGATATAGTGTGTTTTTTAATCAATAAAACTGTTGGTTGTTTTTTTTAAATATCTTGCTGCCTTTTGTATAAGTTCATACTCAAGTTTTTTAAAAAAAACACTAAAGCTATTCTGTTATACCTGTATGCAAAAAATACACTACACCCAAAATATTTCATGGTTCAGCAATACTGATCAATCTAACAAACATAAACCTACTCCATCCTCCCTATTCTGGTATTTTAAAGAGTAAGCAATTTAACTAATAGGGTTATAAACTCCCAGCAAAAAAAATTAATAAATAGGGAACCACCCACCACCTCATAATGCTTAATCGACGTAATCAACTTTAATTTGATGCAGAACATATTAAAGATTGTACATCAACCCTTTTGATTGTAGCTTTTTATTTACAAACACTGAAACAAACCATGGATAATAATGGATTGGATTTATATAGCGCTTTTCAAGGCACCCAAAGCGCTTTACAACACCACTATTCATTCACTCTCACATTCACACACTGGTGGAGGCAGCTACGGTTGTAGCCACAGCTGCCCTGGGGCAGACTGACAGAAGCGAGGCTGCCATATCGCACCATCGGCCCCTCTGGCCAACACCAGTAGGCGGTAGGGTAAAGTGTCTTGCCCAAGGACACAACGACCAGGACAGAGAGCCCAAGGATCGAACCGGCGACCTTCCGGTTACAGATGCGATTCCCAACCCCCTGAGTCACGGTCGCCCCAACAACTTATGCCAGTTATCTAACTAATTCATAGTCACCAGAATAACTCAGGTCTAATTTATGTACTTAAACACATTTGCTTTGTAATTTCATTCACAGTGTCAAAAGAATGAAGATGGAGGCCTGATGGACCAGTATCTTGCGTATGGAGAGGAGTACAAGGCTGTGAGAGATGCAGTTGCCAAGGCACTAGTAGACGGCAACATCGAGCAGATAGAAGAAGTCTGTGAGGTATTTCTCTCCTGTAATAAATATATTACCGATACTCCTTCATGTTTCATCTACCTATTACTGTTATATTGTTTTGATGAAACCGTGGGCGGGTAGTTTATTGAAACATTTCTCATTATTCATAGAGCACTGCAAGTGATGTTGTACAGTATCACTGCTAAGACCGTAAATGCTTAGTTGTATAGTTATTGTACTCACCATAGTGCTGTACTCTATATGCCCATTTTTACTTGTATCTTTATTTATACTTGTGATTTTTATTATTGTTTTTATTTGAAATACACTAGAAATGTATGGCTACACGAAGGAATCGGACAGTGTTCCTCCTGCTGGCTGTTTTCCGAGAGGTTACAACTCTGTACAGATCTGAAAACAGGGGTCTTCATCCTACTCCCAAGGTATGAACAGTGGCAAAATTAGAATCTGGATAATAATTAATATCCAATAATTAATAATTTTAAGAAACAGCTCTACTCTACGCTCTATCCCAATGTCTTAATTCCTAATCCTAGCTCTAAATCTGAG
Organism: Pundamilia nyererei; assembly: GCF_000239375.1. Lineage (NCBI taxonomy): Eukaryota > Metazoa > Chordata > Actinopteri > Cichliformes > Cichlidae > Pundamilia > Pundamilia nyererei. Next base: position 563,526 of record NW_005187437.1, on the reverse strand, counting down.
TCCAGCCACCTTGCAGAGGAAAGTCATTTAGTCATTTGCGGTGTTGGGCAAGTTGGGCAATTATATTCACTAGTTACTTATTCAAAAAAGTAACTGAGTTAGTAAGTGAGTTACAAGATTCTAACAGTAATTAATTACTAGGAAAAGTAACTATTGCGTTACTTAAAAAAAATGTTTAACCATATTTTTGACTACTTTTGATTTTCCCTTCTACATTTCACCTTTAAAAACTATTTAATTTGCCTTGTTTGGTATCATCCTTTTCAGCACAACCTCATGTGCCTGAATTTACAGTTATGTTTTCATTTTGACATGCTATATTAGCAAAACTGATCTACAATCAGACAAAAATGTAAAAATCTGAGTAGAAAAAGTTATCGTTTTTACTGTAACAACCACAAACATGTTTTTCATAACTTTAAATGCAAATATAAATTGTAAATTTTAAAATCATATGCACAAGTTTAGCAAACAAAGTTATTTACAGTCATTTAGCTTTTACCCTTTTTTAACTAACCATTTCAAACTATTTACAGAACAATCAGGTGTTCTGAATTCATTAAGATGCCACACAAATTATTTGCGCCACTCTAAAAAATAATTTCTGTCCACTATAAAGGAGAACATCACAGCCTGATACCTGCAGGTCTGACAGCAGCAGGTGTATCACTCCTGTTTTCTACCTGGAGACACCGTTTACACTGTAATCTGCCTTTGGTGACTTTTTGGCAGCACCTGTAACATTCAGCAGTCGCCTCATTGTTCTGACCCACAACACAAAACTATCCACTACACACTAAGACAACACATTAACTACAAACACGCCAAACGTCACAAATGTCTCACATCTCAAAACTCGCTCTCTCTCATTTCCGTTCTCTTTCTTTCTGTCTCTCTCTTTCTCACCGTCACTCCTAAAACTTCCCCCTCTTGCTAAACAACCAAATGTCATGTTGCCGTATCATTTTTTGATTGGTTGGCATTGTACATTTTTCCACCAACACGAAAGGGCTGTTTTTTGTTTTATTTTTTGGTCATATGTAGAGAGTGCTTGCTAGCGCTGCCCTTACACAGTAAACGTGATGAAAGTATTCAGGAAAACAACTCGTATATATTGTTTATCATGACTCTGGTTTTACGTGGCCTATCAACACAATTTAAAAACTGGTATATGTCACCTTGTTGCTTTGTCATCTTGAAGTGGTCTTGTGATTGGTTTACTAGGACTACTTTATTCTTCCTCAGCCAAACAGCAGCACTCATGTGATTGTTTTGCCCCCTTAGCTCCACCGTTACATATAACACCGTTATTCCCATCACTGGTCATTTGTACTCGTGACCCTGTTCTTTTGGTCACTCCCAAGATTTCATGACCGTAGGTGAGTGCTGGAATGCAGATAACTGATAAATTACATCTTGGTTCTCTCTTCTCTATAACAGTCTGGTACAGTGCATTACTGCTGAGGCTACACCAATCTGCCGGTCCAAGTTGCACTCCACCTTAACATCACTCATGAATAAAATCCCAAATCCCATTGGTAAACATGAGTAAACCCTCACTAGGTTTTGGATAAAGTGTACACTCACAAACCTGCATTTGAAACATTGGCTACCATAGCAGTATAGTATTACATGGCATTTGTTTCTTCTAACTAAAATAGGAACGTAAAAAGTACAATCATTGCCAGACCTGGCCCACATCTGGTTGACATGCACTGTTACCTCCCCACAATGAAGGTCTAGGGGTGTGTATGGGGACTGGTAACAAGTGAGTCCATAACAGAATGAAAGGAGAACAGACAGAGGTGTTTAGTAAATAAAATAGTTTTTATTATAGATAATCTTAACATAAAGAGCCAGCAACACCGTTTTACCAATAACACTAGAAAAAGAAAAAGGTTGCAACAACAAAGAACACAACAACCAAACAAACTCCACACCACAAGGAGGCACTTCCAGGGGCCCACAAGCTCACCCTGTCACTAGCAGCAGCTAACTTTACTGCTGCTGAGGCCCACAAGCCCACACTACTCACATGTAGCAGCTACACTGCACACTCCTTCCACAACTCCACACCACAGGCAGGACAATCACACACCTAGCCCACAAAGCGGAGACACCAGAGAAAACCACCCTCATACATCCAGTTCAACCCCAGCTTATATAACCTCAGGCAGGTGATTGCTGACTGGGCCCAGGTGGTAAATGAGGCCAATGTGACCTGGGGAGAGAGAAGAGCAAGAGAGAGACAGAGGGGTGGAGCAAGAGAGGAAGAGGCGGAGAGAAAACACCACACCCACACAAGGGCAGTTTCAGGAGGCCCAGCTAGGACCGTAACATACACTCTGCCATGACACCACTCAGTCAGAAGTGCCAGCTTGATGCCAGATCCGGGCCAGACCTGTTTTCTATGAGCCTGGGCCACTTAACCCAAACCACAATCGAGCCAGATATGGCATACCATCGGATAAACAGGGTATCATTGCCAGACCTGGACCAAGCTAAGCTAAAACACTGGCCTACATCTTGATTTATCATAAAGCGTATTAAAATATTAATTTAAAAAATGCTAAATTAGAGGGCTTGATCTGTGTATGACATGGTTAACTGTCAATATCTACAGCTAGTTAGACTATTATATCACAGATTGCCTTGCTAATGTATTAAGGCAGAGGTTGCCAAAGTGGGGGCACAGTAAGAATTTAAAAAAAAAGGATGCTCGCACACTACTAGCATAATGGACGGGTTTTTGACAGGGCTCCCACACAAATGCAAAGCAGAGAATGAAGCATCGCCAAATATGCTTACAAACCAACTTCCTTCAAAACCAAAGACTAGAAAATATGATGAAACATATCTTGTCTTTGGCTTCGCCTGCACAACAGCGGTGCCAAGGTAGGTCTCCCCAACAGAATTTGTTTCCCCTGCGTCAGGACCACACACTGGGCTGTCCAAATCACGGACAAACAGCATCCCAAATTATTGATTTTTAGTTCACAAACACTTCTTATAATGACATTTTGGTGATATTAGCTCTTTATATATATATTAAAAAAATACAGTGGGATACAAATATCAGGATATCAGGCTTACCCTGCCACAATTTGTTCCCCAGTTCAAATCATGGACAAACAGTATCCCACAGTTGTTTATGTTTTTAAACCCATTTTGCACAGAGAGACATTTATTATTATTAATACTGTTACACAGTAAAAAAAAAAAAAAGTGTGTTGCTTCTCTTAGATGTTTTCTGTATCCCCAACAGCAATGTAATGGATTTGATGACCTCATTAACGGCTCAAGATACCTGCCCCAAAGAGAAGTAAGAAACTTTGCGTCAGCATTGATTTATAACAGACTGGGAGCTCTTACCATCCAACCTGGTAATACCATTGAGGAAAACACTGTTATCGAGCTGATCATCCATCTAGCAGCTGTGCTGCTCACAGGGAGTCATCCTCTGCTGATGCCACTGAAAAACATTGGCCTGTCACCTGAAAATATGCAGGTAAACAGTGTGATTGTATATAAAAGATTGATTTAGCCACATGGTTTTACCCATTAGTTTGTGGAATCACATTTCAAACCCTTGATTTTAGTTTTATTTCCAGAAATGACTAGGTTTGGATAAGATAGTGGTATGCTAATGTGCCTTTGAGCTATGTAATATGGAGTCAGGTTTATCTACAAAAAGTAAACAGTTTTGGGAATTGTTATTTCAAAATAGTGCTCAAGGATGGACAGTGACCAACACATTTAAAATCTTTTTTTTTTATATTAACCATTAAATCATCACAACTCCCACATATTAGATATTTTTCCCATTGCAGATACTCTGAGATAATGTCATAGTTAAGGCAGATGTTAAAACGAAGCAGATGAAAGTGAAGCTAGTCTTTACTGGCTCCAGGAATACAACTCAGCAAACACAATAACACTCAAAAATAGAAGAAGGATACATCTGTGCTGCTTACTCTCTGCAATGGATAACTTCAGCAAGATAAGATTAATGTTACCTTTATGGCATTTATTAGATTTTCACTTAATTTAACCTACAGAGGGCTTTTATACCCACAATGCCTGATGACATGTTAGCTGTTGCCCAGGCAGCCATACAACAACAAGAAACACACTATCAGGGCCAGCTCACTTGGTATGGTAAGTATTATTCCTTTCATATATGCAAGTAATTTCATTTTTAATGATCTGTTCTTGTAACTGGGTATTCTGACAATTTGACAACCTTTCAAATTGAGGAGAGGATTTCCTCTCCTCACCAGGAAATATTTGGATGACCTATATTTCAGTCATCATGCTAAACCTTAAATGATTTGAAAGACATTATGAAAAAGAGATATGGCACCCAAAACAACCCTGAATTGAAATCTTTGGTAGAATTCTGCTCCACCAAAGGGTTAATGGCCTGTATTTGTATAGCGCTTTACTAGTCCCTAAGGACCCCAAAGCGCTTTACACATTCAGTCATCCACCCATTCACACACTGGTGATGGTAAGCTACATTGTAGCCACAGCTGCCCTGGGGCGCACTGACAGAGGCGAGGCTGCCGGACACTGGCGCCACCAGGCTCTCTGACCACCACCAGTAGGCAACGGGTGAAGTGTCTTGCCCAAGGACACAACAACCGAGACTGTCCAAGCCGGGGCTCGAACCGGCAACCTTCCGATTACAAGGCGAACTCCAAACTCTTGAGCCACGATCGACCAATAGCACTTCCAGGGGACACAAAGCTTTTAAAAAGCTTCATTATGGGGCAAATTCACTAGAGATTTAATTTTTAAGATATAGCTGGTCATTTTTGCTGACCATTGAATAAAAGTTAATATAGATTGGTCAGATGTTTTACCAAGATGGCAGACTTGGTTCAGGAGTAATTTGCCTGACCATAAATTCACAGATTAATCTATATTATGTCTTTTTCACAGTCTGTCCAAATAATCACCCATGCTGTGTTGATATGGTAAGCCATTTTTTTGCTGTTCCAGTTAATATATTCTTCACAATTATTACAGACTCGATGTTTTATAATTATACTGTATGTTTAATCTTGCACTGCAGTGCGGCCGGCCGATGGAGAGAGGCCGATGTCTGGAGTGTGGTGCAGACATTGGAGGGGAACATCACATAGCCTTGCCTGGATTCACACAAGTTCCATTGCACGAGTGAGTGTCAGTAATTGTAAAGCAAAATACTGCATTAAATAAATCTCTTTACTGATAAAGTAAAACTTTGTAGAAAAAAATTGCTATATAATTTGTGCTGTCTATTAAAACAATACTGGAATATTAAAAAGAAATTATTCTGGTATTTCGCACGAGGGAACCATCAAAAATGCAGATAAACTGATTTTGTACAAAACTTTCTCTTGTATAAAATATGAACGACAGAAATCATTCAAGTTTGGGGTTTTTTATTGGTAAATCTGTTAAAAGAAGCACATTTGTTATGCTAGTGGGGTTTTTTTTTTAAAATCAATATTATCCTTTATTTTGTGAAGTAAAATAAACTAAATTCCCATTGTCAATTTTTTAAACTTATAAGTTTTCATTTTTGTGCATTTAAAAAGTTTAACAATGAGACTGCACCGTGAACAGAAAATTCTGACGAGACGATTCCGACCAGTACTTTGATATCATTGAATTGCTCTGTCACGGCGATGTCTTTTGAGAATGGACCAAAAAGCAGACACTGAGAAAGGAATCTTTAAACAAAAGCGAGACTTTATTTGGGCTGATGAAAGGAGAAAACACAAAAGCTAAGGCAAAACAGATATGACAACTAAACTGGAAAACTAACTATAAAAACTATGAAGACTGTGAGAACTATGATGTGGAATAAACAGATGACCTGACAATGAACAAAGGAAAACAGAGGACTTAAATGCACACAGGAGGTGATGAGAGGAAGTGGAAACACATGGGGAAACAGCCAACTAGAATAAACATAATGACGCCACAGGGGAAATGACACTAAACACAATGACAAAGACACAAAGACTGTTTCAAAATAAACCAGGAAACACTGAAAAAATAACAATAATCAAAGAATAAAACGAAAACACACAAAACACTGGGTCACAGACCCAGTACCATTACATACTCTGTGTATTCATTGTGTTGGAAAGGTTTAGTTTTAAAAAAAAAACTGTAAAAAATGAGTTCAGATTTTTTTTTTCATGGATACTGCAGAAAAACTGGTTAGTATTCACAACCAGTATGTATTAAAAAGAGGCTGTCACATAGTGATATCAAATTTTCCACAAAGAAAGAGTAACACATATCTTCAAAGACAAAATGTCAGTCAGAATACTTTTTTTGTTTGTTGTATACAATACAGGTTTTTTTTTCTTTAATTTCTTTGTTAGCTGTGTTTGCTGGTTTTTCTTCCAGAGATTATTTCTTTTGAGATTGTAGATGCTGCGTGTGTAATATAAGAAGCAGAGTTCAGTTTGTTTTAGAACGGCAGCAGTTTGGTCTGTTTTTGTTAGAGTGGGTTTATTTGTCTTGTTATGGCTGTACTTCAAGTATACTCTTAAAAACAATACATATTTTATGCATAGTATAACCTTGTGAACTAATTGTCACTAAGTTAATTTTCTAAAAGCAGCACAAGGGTAATATTATATTAACTATATTAACTTTCACATGTGTGCTTGCGCTTCTAAATGTCACCTGTTTTGCACTGGGGGGAGACCTACTCTACTTTTTACTCATGCAAATCTGTTGTTTTAGGGATCAAACACGTCCCGGTCACATTCTGGGAGACCCTCAACGGAGAAACAACCCAGATGCCTTAGATACCAAAAACATGTCTCTGACTCCCTTTACTCTGGTCCGGCTAGTTACACATCTCGCCATGATGCTGGGAGCCTCAGAGAAACCTCAGGTGAGCTCTAATTTAGAGGCTCTTAACCATCCTAAATAAAGTATCTAAAGCTATTTTGTACAGTAGCTGTAATATTTAAGCAGCTTTTGGTGACTTTGTGAGACTAGCATTTTTTTAGGTTGTGTGTAGCTCACTGATTAATATTCTGCAAAATAGTTAAACTCAATGAACGATGTTGCTGTCTTGCATGTAGTATGATGCTATTATCCACTATTTTTTTCAGGTTATCCAACAGATAATCCAGCCACCTGTGGAGGATGTCAGTTTGTTTCTCAGGCTGCACATAATAAAGGATCTTGAACAGCTGTCACAGGCACTGGGAAAAGGAGCTGACGACACTGTAACATCTGTTCACTTGGTGCTCAGATCACTTCAGGAGCTACCACATGCCAGTAACTGTAAGGAAGCCATTTGTTAAAGGACATACATGGCAGGACAAAAGACTGTGAAACAAACTTAATAATAGTTTGAATAAAGCAGACCTCCTTAGACAGGAATTGTTTGTGAGGATTAAATGTCAACAAATATGGAAACTGGTATTTGACTGTTTAACCAATGGCTATGTAAATGTTTTTTCTAGCTACTATCGACCCTTACCTTACATCCAAAGAATCCAGAAACACCTGGGAGACTACTGTGGCTACAGATATTATGACACCAAAGTTGAAGGTAATTCTTTAAAATCACCGTTTACATGTTTTGACTTTTTTCATTTTATAACTGATATTTTTTCAGTCTTATTTGTACATAACTGCCTTTGCCAATATTTTGTGTCCAGGATCTTGACCAACTCCTACAAGAGGCAAAGGGAACCATTAGAAATGACTCACGTGTATCTTCCAACTTCATCATAAGGACGATCCACGGTGATGACTGTAGCTTCCTCGCCTCACTGCAACAGGGCTCTGAGGTCGACAGCTCAGCAGTGTGGAGCTGCAGGGAGAGGCTGTCGCTGCTCAGCCTCACACACATTATGGAGACGAATGATCAAAAGGAGGAGCTCCCCCTGCTCTGGAGGTTCCTGCAGAAGGTGTGTGTCTCACAGATGTAAAGCTTTCACAAAATTATTTGGAATTCACTGCTCTTGTGCATTTCAAACAATCCTGAAATTTTCCTTTTGTGTAACCTAACACCCGCCCCACGTTCTATTGAGAGGGGTCTTTACTACTGATACTCCCTTTTTGATGTTTGTGACATGAATTGTGCAATAAAATAGACTATGGAAATAAACCAGACACAAGCAGGTCAATTATAAAATACTTCTAAAAAACAAAAGAAAATAAGTAACATTAATAAAGTTGTCGAGCAATGGTTAGGTATCTAATATCAACTGTAACCAAATGATTAAATAATATGGTGGGCCCACACACACTCCTTAACTGCAACAGTCTTTCTGTGTTAACAAACACCTCATTGCAGGCCTGAGTCGTGCCTCGGGTGCATTGGGACCTAAAACAACTTGGCCGCTTCACTTGTTGCCAAGCAGTAAAATAAAAAGCACGTGCAAACAATAGTACTCACACCTCCAGGCAGTTCAAGGGGATAGCGGGGGAAACTGGGTCAAGGCCGCTAGCAGGGCGCGGCAGCAGCACTCGCAGTTACCGTATCCACGTGTTCCCACGTTAACACATAAGCACAACAAAAGGGACCTCTCTGGCATGCCAGCAAGAGCTCTGTCTCCTCCTACCAAATCAAATAACCCAGCTAAATGCCGATTTACATACTATTACATACTGTCTCAGCAATATTACCATTTGCTAAATATATGAGTAAATATATGAGTTTCAAACACAACTCACAGATTCATATTTACCTCGCAGTAGGGTACAACAGCTTTCACACTGATCGTCAACCTGAAAATAAAAGTTTGTCACCTTCCCATGAACTCTGCGTCCACATGACACTGTTCCTCATCTCTCCTCTCTCTTTCCGCGGAGTGAACACGGCTCCCCACTTACTCCAACCCACTCTACCTGAGACTACTTCAGGATTGGCCCGGAACTGTAGTACATACCAATACCATTACAGAAAATAATGACATACACCTCAAAATGCAAATAAGAACGCTGTGCATCTAATTAACACACATTTGTATTCATTCTTAAACACACATAACATTTACATTCAACCATCAAAATAAATGAACTATTTATACAGCCAGGGCTACATTTAGACTAAATCTCAAATTTTTCCTTATATATTATGACTTTTGATTTTTCTGTAGTTGAGCTCTTTCACTGCTTTGATTTCTTTTTTCCAGTTTGAATCCCATTATTCATAATAGTGTTGTTTCTAAAACTATTTTAGAAATATTATTGATTATTACTATTATTTCCTGTGTGCCCTAAAAGTTTTACTTATAGAGGGTCACCAGTATCTAACACTGATAGAAAGGTGGGGTCAGTTCTGGGCAGTTCACAATCCAATCACAGGGCTGACATGTAGCTTGACTTCAGACTACAAGCCCAAATTGGCATATAAAGACATGCAATCATTTGTGCCTGCTGCTAATTTGGAATTACAGATTAGCCAAACCTGTGAAATCTATAGATTTGATTAAACTACAGTATTACTTTGCAACACGTATTATCCTGACATTCTATATATAAAATCATAATAAATTACTCTTTAAAGTTTCAATAAGTGGGTCAATATTCTCAGTAACAGAATTAGAAATGACCAAAGATGTGATAGCCATTTATCTAAACTTCTTTTTACAGGAAAGAGAATTTCGACATATCAAATTCCTCCCAGAAATCCTAATGCTGCAGAAACGTTTGGTGAGAAAGTACCAGAATGCAACTGAAGAGATCGCGGGTTCCATCAGAGAATTCATTGATCAGCAAACAGGTACAGAGATTAGATGGACTTAAACTTTGTCTTTTTCTGAAAATATGAACAATTGACTGTTGTACTAATTTGTATTCATTTGGAAATCAAAAACAAAATCTATCACCAAAGTTAATATTTGCTGCAGGGACAACTGACATATTTTTTTCTCTCTGTTTCATTTCATGTCATAAAAATGTAGTCACTGTTTCTTTGCCTTTTGTCTTTTTTTTTTTTTTTAAGTTTTTAGTCACTGTTTCTAAATTACTTGTTCCAGACATGAGCCCATGGTATCAAAAACACATTGAGACCTTCCTGAAAACATGGAATGAGCTAAGAGTCTCTGTGACCAGCAGTAAGTAAAGCACTAACCTGCTCTTTGTCTCACCTTCACATTCAATCTGTTTATGTTATTACATATTTTCTTGTCTCTCCTTAAATTATTTTGTTCTGTGCATTGTGTTGAAATTAAAAAGATAAATAAATGAATAACATGTCTTCAATTTAACTTAAAATGAGTGCAGTTCTTGATTGATTTCAGTTGCCCTGTGAGAACATACATTTACAGTGTACTCTACATGACAATAGTCATCATTTTGTCTGCTACAGTCGAGTACAATAATTGATGTTTTTGTGTATATACCACATAAGTCAAAGTAATGGAAAAAGCTGTATTACAAATAAGGAATTATTTATCTGTCCTTTCAAAACTATAGATGAAATAAAAATTCCAGAAGAATTTTGCAGCAGGGATTTGGACCTGGACAGTGACCTCAGGTACCTCCTGCCCCGTCGGCAGGGTCCAGGCCTGTGTGCCACAGGGCTGGTCAGCTATCTGGTGACTCTCCACAATGAGTTGGTGAATGCAGTGGACCGTCACACACGAGAGGACAACAGGTAGTTTTTTAAAGCAGTTTATTCTGCATTTTATTTCTACCTATCTATTTTCTACCTGAAGTTCAAGTGAAACGTCAATAGTCTTAAGTTAGGTGAGTCAAATGAGTATCATTCACAGGTGTTAGTATTAAAAATCCTTCCTTTCGCCTTGGAGCTTGACATAGAAACACAGAGCCACATAACCAATTACTGAGTCGATGCTATTGATATATTATATATTGTAAATATAATACAGTTAAGTTTTGCTCAACAAACATTTTTCTTCATTCTAGACCAACATTTATTCAAAATTATTTGGAAAAGAAATGTTGGAAGATTAAAGTTCATATCTACATTGTGATGTCTGCAGTGACTACACAGTGAGTCTGTTGGAGCTAATGGAGCAGCATGTGATCAGCTATGATGTGGAGAAGGACCTGTTTCCTCTGGTTTTGTCCAACTGCCAGTACAGCTTGGAACGTGGCCACGAGACAATATCTGAGTATGACCTGCCCAGGATCCAACAGCAGATCCTCACCCGCTTTCTGCAGGGAAAACCTCTCATTACCCGCGCAGTGAGTCCCCACAGCCTGGTTTGGTTAAAACATGTGTCCCACACCTTAAATGACCCAAATTCCTAACTACTGTACGATCTGGTGTTGACTGGATTGTGCATTACCTTCAGGGATCTTTCAAGCTCAGAATGAATCTTTGAAGGTGGTCATGCAACACCCTTAGTGTATATTTATTTGTTTTTATTTTTTGCATGATTCAACATACTGAAATCTAAAAAGCACAAATGAGAAGGAAGTTCACTTTCTGTTAAACTTCTGTCATAACAGATGGCAGGGAGCAAGCTGAAGCTGAACCAAAAACAATACAAACACAAGCAAGACTAAGCTATTATTGTTTATTCCAAATTTTTATCACAGGAATTGCTACAGCATGTAGATGTGGGTGTAAAGACCTCTGTGCAGCACATTGTTAAACAAACAAATAGTGTAATCAAATGTGTAGACCACTTCACTACAGAGATTTCATTTATTGTGTTGGTTAACTTCATCATTTGAGTTCTCGTATTGTATCTGTTCTGTGTGGTCATACTTATTTTGCAGTAATATCTATGTGTTTATATTGATTCACCACTTTTGAAATCCAAGCTCAAAACCATTCTGTTTAAAACTGCTTTTTTGTGATCCCTAAACTAAACCCCTTCACTAAACCCCCTGTTTTTTATTAAGGGAATTCCCACGTTGGTCAACACGCAAGAGAGAGACTATGAAACCATTTTCAAAACTGTTCATGGAAAAGTGCCACAGGTACAGTACTGCGTTAGCAAGTTATCACTACACTTTGATGTACTTTACAACTCTACATGATTATAGCTGTCTATGTGTAAAACCCAAAATACATATTTAAGGTACAAAATTTCCAGGTTAAACAACAAATTTCTTTTCACTTGGTTTGTGCTGAGTCAATAACTAACAGTACCAGTTAACAGCAAAAGCACTGACACATGATATGTGGACTTTAGATAGTAATGGATTATTACAGTTATACCAGATTCAATTCTTGTTTTTCACCAAATCACAGATTTATTTCAGGCCTAATAGTTACAGCAAATAAAGCAATACTCCTGACATTCATCCAGCTGTATTTGACTTAAAAGTACTACTCAAGCTTTACATTTGATATTTATGTACATGTGCATGCACACAGCAATAAAGGGATTTACATAACTTGTGTCTTTTAGGTTCACTAATATTTTTGTTTCTCTATCAGAGTGTTCTGACATCTATGGCACAGAATACTGTGTCCAGACAGCTGGACTCCTACAGCGAGGTGTGCGAGGCGCTCAAGATTGTGGAGCTGCTTCTGGGTTTCCTCTCAATGACGGGTGGTGATCCCACAATGAAACTGGTCACTTACCTTCAGGAAATACTAAAGATGGACCAAAGCATTGATCATCACATACTGAAGGTCATTACATGTACACTCTTTCACTCTGAGCCTCACATGTCAAACATCAATATTAATAATAAGACAAAAACCAGATAGAACAAACTGTTTATAAGTTGTTGAGGGGTTTTCACTTTTTTGCAGGCTTTTAGCAAATGTGAACTGCAGCAATGTGTTTGTCTATGGCAAGTCCTGTCCTCTCTCAACTCTGAAAAAATGCTGCAACTCAAAAGAGTAAGTTTGATTTTTGCTGTATTTTTTTTTTCAGATTCAAAATTGCCAGATTAAACATCATATGCTTATTTTTCACTAAGCATAGATAAATTGTAAGTTTTGAAGCTTAGCTTCAGTGTTAGATTAAATGAATGTGGCTTGTACTAAAAAAATCACTAATTGGTCAGTATGACCATTATTAACCATATATGCCAATCCATCTACCATATACATACAAAATGCATGACTGCATGTCTTGTTAAAAAGGAGCCCTTTTCGGGGTATCCAGCCGAGTACCAGGTGCCACTGACTGAGGACAACAAGACTGAGCTGAAAGGATTCATGTCCAGAGGAAATGTGGACCAGTGGCTGCTTGAGATGCATGAGTTCCTCTTGTTGCGCCTGGGCCGCCTACGGGCAACTGAGGACTACAATCCATCATGGAGGTAAACCTGTTGTATAATACCAAATTTATGTTTGGTAATGCCAGGGTTGTTTTTGGCCCTGATTTAGCAGGTGTGAAGAACGATTTGCATCCTAAGCCTCAAAGTCACTGCAGATGATCCTGTGTAGCCAAAATACGGATATATAAGAGTGATCTCAGAGATGCAAAGATATGCATAAAGTTATAGATTAGTCAGAATGAAACAAAAGTTTTTCATCTAAGTATCAAAAACTTAAAATTATTTATATTTAAAACTGTGTTAGTTTGTCTAATTAATTTTCAATTAAGTCTCTGAAAATGTGTGACTGTGTATAAAAATGACTGTAATTCCTAAACAGTTCAAAAAAAAATCTGCACTTCCATCACGCCTTAAAATTTTCATTTAAAATCAACTGCAATGGCGTACAGAGGCAAAGCTATCTTAAAAAGGTCTTTGTCCAATTACTTTTGAGTTTTTATGCATATTTTATTCCACATCACTATAGTGCCCCATCGTTTGGCCTTGTCTATACCAAAAGTGTGTCTTTATTATAATATGTTTTTAGTTTTCCTGCTAAGTAAAAAATTATTTGCTCCAATGTAAAGTTATCTATTAAATGAATATATTCTTTCTTTTGACAGTCTGAAGGAGGTGGTCAGTGCCTACATGGATCATAAAGAAGTAGAAGTCCCTCCTTACGTGGAGAAAAACCTCTCTGAAGAAGTGAAGCTGTCTCAGATAATTGAGACCTGGAAATACACCATCACAGCCAAACAGGAGTTGATGAATGAGTGATGAACTGAATGAGTGCATAGAGAGATATTAGTTATCTAAAGAAGTAAACAAAGGTATTTTTTCTGCATTTATTGATGTAATAATCATAGGACGTGTTGTGCTGTTAATTTGTTTTTGGAATTATTTTACAAATTCAATTCAACAACCAAAAACTATATTTACATTTTAATATTTTATTTTTCATTATATTTTACTTCTCTTGCGAATGGTTAGAATTTTAAAAAGAAGAGTAATATTATCATGCTGCAAGGAGTGAATAATATTTCTCCATCTAATAAGAAATTAAAGCAATAGGTGATTGATACACATAGAAAAAAGAAAAATCGTGTAATCCAATGTAAATGTGCGTGGTTCGTTCATAAATATGCAAGGGAATAGTATACTGAGCATTTTCTACTTTTTCATTCATATTAAATTTTTCTTATATTTTTAAATTCTCTAAGTTTTTATTTGCATTTGTGTAAAAGTTGAGATTTGCTAATTTTTTATGTTTTTTTTTTCATTTAATAGCTTGAGTTATCAGATTTCTATGACGTGTGTTGAACCGCCTTGAGGCGACTTTTGTTGTGATTTGGCGCTATATAAATAAAATTGAATTGAATTGAATTGAATTGAATTGAACCAGAAATCTTAGTTTATCATTTAACTTTAAGTCATACTACTTTTTTGAACACTTTTATTTGTTTATGGTCTTGTTGATGTTTGTCTTGATTCGTTTATAATAAAGATTAGAAATTACCTTTAACCTCTGTGAATACAATGAAACAGCAAAGCAGAATAAACTCAAGCACATCCTCAGTGAGCTGCTCATGTATTCACTGTGAGAGTATATACAGTATGACTGCTTTGATATATTTTATATATCATTTTTACATGATTATGTTTTTGTTTTAAGGTGAAATCTTTTAGGGTGAAGTAACAACAGGATAGATTAATAAACTAGTACGATTTTTTCTTAGATGTTAAAAAATTATAAATGTTCATTTGCATAAAAGTGACTTGAATACGTTCATTTAAACAAAACATTTGATTTGCAGAAATGAGATCATTTCTATTTATCTATGGCGGAAAGTTGGTTTTTTTTGTTTTGTTTTTTTGTGTGGTAAGCAACTTCATCAAACATGAAGTATGTAAGGAGATAAACTGGATGAGTTTATCATTTTTATTTTTCGTCTTTGTAAACCAACAGGTTTTACTCTTCTATGTTTGTATTATTTTTTAAATTTTTCATTCCTTTACTGAGAAAATTGATGATGATTCACTGTTTTTATGGTATGTTTTAGCATTATTCTTGCATTTATTTTACAGCTAAAGAACAAATTATGATTTAAACATAAACTAGTAAAGAAATTAATGATTGATAGTTTTATTTTTACATTTTACTAACAGTGTCAAATACTTTTTGTTTGCATCAATATAAAACGTCAATATTTTACATTTTATCTGTTTTCTCTAATACTTGGATTTGAAAATTTAAAAATTACACTGAGGCTCAACAAAAACAATGATACACAGCAAGGCAGATAAAACAAGTGCATTATTTCTTCACTATGAGCCACCTGCTCATGTGTTGCATTTTGTCAATCTAAAAAAGTTACTAAGAGTTATTTAGAAAATTCAGAAATGCATTGTTGAATTTGACAATCATATAGTGTGAAACTTTGTTGATTTACCCTTTATGTCGAAGGATTATGTACACATTTCTTCTTTTTTTTCTGCTTTCTTTTTTTTTATCAAGTATATTTTTACTATTGACCAGCACTCAGAGACAAAATTGTATTTTTTCTTACATATATCAAGTATCCTGTATTGATTATTTGTTGTGTATCTGCTAAAAGATTAAAGTACATTGGAAAATGTTTCCTCTGAAATAGTCAATGAAGTAGTTGTTACACACATGTGACCTGAAATGTATTATTTCTGCCATAGTTACACATTTTCAGTCACTTATTGAAAATTAACCCCCTCTGAAAAAAAAAATCTGTTCAGCTTTAGGAGACTGTCTGACTGTTATTTTATGATTCATTGTGAGTAAATCAATAGTGTTTTTAAAATTTTTAATACAATAACATATTTATGTTTTATGGTTGTTTACAGTGCATTGAAAAAAATTCATACCCCTTCAACTTTTAAACATTTTGTCACCTTACAGCCACAAACTTCAATGTTTTCGATTGAGATTGTCAGTGACTGACCAACACAAAGTAGCACATAATTGTTAAGTGGCACAAAAAGGAGACATGGATGTAGATAAAAGTTGTAGATAGGTTTAAAGCAGGGTTAGGTTGAGCAAGGAAAGCACTGGTCAGAGGAGTTTCTAAGAGGCCCACGGTCACTCTGGAGGAGCTGGAAAAATCCACAGCTCAGGTGGGGAGAATCTGTAAGTCGTGTACTCCACAAATCTGGCCTATAAAGAAGAGCGACAAGAAAAAAGCCATTGTTGACAGAAATACATAAAAAGTACCTTTTGCAGTTTGCCAGGAGACATGAAGGGGACACAGCAACTGTGTGGAAGAAGGTGCTCTGGTCAGATAAGACTAAAGTTGGGCCTAAATACAAAGCGCTACGTGAGGAGCAAAAGTAACACTGCCTGCTCATCACCCTGAACACACCATCCCCACTGTGAAACATGGTGGTTGCAGCATCATGCTGTGGGGATGCTTTTCTTCAGCAGGGACAGTGAAGCTGGTCAGAGTTGATGGGAAGATGGATGGAGCTGGAAGATCCTGGAAGAAAACCTGTTGGAGGCTGCAAAGGACTTGAGACTGGGAAGGAGACTCACCTTCCAGCAGACAGTGACCTTAAACACGAAGCAAGAGATACAATAGAATGGCTGGGATAGACCCCACCAGGTCAGTTTCCTGATCATTAACATGCAAATTGTAATGACCACTGATCAATGGCCATGAATACAATTCACATAGATTTGGAGAATGTCTGCAATCACAGCATTGCAAGATGGTGAAAGATGTATCCCTACGGCTCCTCCTCTTTCCCTTTTCATGTAAATAGCCTCCTTGACTCCAAACGCTCAAACCAGCATTCCTCCCTGTCCAGGATGTGTACATCTTCATCATTGGAAGAGTGTCCACCGGCCTGTAGGTGTAAATAGACTGCAGAGTCCTGGCCTGACGAGTTAGCTCTTCTGTGTTGTGGCATCTACTTAGCCACATGTTGTTTGGTCTCTACAATGTATAAATCATGGCAATTCTCCTGGCACTTAACAGCGTACACTATATTACTCTGTTTGTGTCAGGGGACTAGATCTTTGGGTGAACTCATTTTTGGTGCAGCGTGTTTTTGGGTTTTAAAGTCACGCAGACGTGGTGTTTAGAGTAAATGTATCTCAGCTGTTCTGATACTCCTGACACATAAGGGACAAGTAGAGGTTTCTGCTTAGGCAGCAGTTGTCCTGCTCTCCTGGAGCCTTTTTTAGGTGTCTTCCCAGCTTTGATAAAATTCCAGCTAGGATAACCACATTTAGTCCGGGCTTTTTTCATATGATATTCTTCTTCTTCCCTGGCTGCTGTATCTGTGTGGATAGTGTTCATTTCAGGCTGTTTGAAGGATAAAGGTGATCATACCAAATACTGACTTTCAAGCTTATTAGAATTGTACAGACTCAGTATTTACTTTATACAGGTGAAACTCGAAAAACTTAGAATATCATGCAAAAGTTCATTTATTTCACTAATTCAGCTTAAAAGGTCAAACTAATATATGATATAGACTCAATACATGTAAAGCAAGATATTAAAAGCTTTTATTTTTTTTATGATTTTGTTGATCATTACAGCTTATGAAAACCCCAATTTCAAAATCTCGGAAAATTTGAATATTACATGAAATCAATAAAACAAGGATTTTAAAGAGAGAAATTTTGGACCTCTAAAAAGTATAATCATACATATGTACTCAATACTTGGTTTGGGCCCCTTTTGCATGAATTACTGCCTCGATGCAGCATGGCATGCATGCTATCAGCCTGTGGCACTGCTGAGGTGTTATGGGAGACCAGGATGCTTCAATAGCAGCCTTCAGCTCTTATGTATTGTTCAGTCTCATGTCTCTCACCTTTCTCTTGGCAATGCCCCATAAATTCTCTATGGTGTTCAGATCAGGCGAGTTTGCTGGCCAATCAAGCACAGTTGCCCCATCGTCATTGAACTAGGTTTTGGTATCTTTTGCAGTGTGGGCAGGTGCCAAGTCCTGCTGGAAAATGAAGTCAGCTTCTCCATAAAGCTGGTCTGTGGAAGGAAGCATGAAGAGCTCCAAATTGTCCTGTTAGACGGCTGCGTTGGCTCTGGACTTAACAAAGCACAGTAGATCAACACCAGTAGATGACACAGCTCCCCAAATCAACACAGACTGTGGAAACTTCACACTGGACTTCAAGCATCTTGAATTGTGTGCCTCTCCATTCTTCCTTCAGACTCTGGGAGCTTGGTTTCCAAATGAGATGCAAAATTTGCTCCCATCAGAAAAGAGGACTTTGGGCCACTGAGCTACAGACTAGTTCTTTTTTTCTTTTAGCCCAGGTGAGGCGATTCTGATGTTGTTTGTTCTTTAGGAGCAGCTTGACAAGAGGAATACAAAGCCCATGTCCAGGATCTGTGTCTGTGTGGCAGGTCTTGATGCACTAACTCCAGCCTCAGTCCACTCCTTGTGAAGGTCCTTCACACTTTTGAATGGCCTTTTCCCGACAATCTTCTCCAGGCTGCGGTCATCCCTGATACTTGTGCACCTTTTTCTTTTGCACCTTTCTCTTCCACATAACTTTCTATTAATGGGCTTTGATACAGCACTTTGGGAACATCCACCTTCTTCTTAAATGACCTTTTGTTGCCTTCCCTCCTTTTGGAGGCTGCCAATGATGGTTTTCTGCACAACTGTCAGGTCAGCAGTTTTCCCCATGATTGAGATTCCTACTGAACTGAACCAGCCTAATGGACCATTAAAGGCTCGGGAAGCCTTTGCAGGCGTTTTGGATTCATTAGCTGATTAGAGTGTGACACTTTGAGCCTACAACGTTAAACCTTCTTACAATATTCTAATTTTCTGAGTTTCTGAATTTTGGGTTTTCATAAACTATAAGCCACAATCATCAAAATTATAACAAATTAAGGCTTGAAATATATTGCTTTGCATGTACTGAGTCTATATCATATATTAGTTTCACCTTTTGAGTTGAATTACTTAAATAAATGAACTTCTGCATGATATTCTAATTTTTAGAGTTTCACCTGTATATATCTAGGTGGTGGTACCTATGGCTCAGAAGGTGTGTGTGTGTGTGTGTGTGTCCATTACTTAAAAAGCCCCAAAAGGCACAGAATAAATCAGTGTATGAATTAATGCACTTTGACTGTTCAGACTAGAAAAGCTTGATATCAGCACCACTTAATTCACCACAATAATGAACAAGACCCTGAGCAGAAAACTGAGACTCAGACATGAGGACTTAATAATTACAACTCCTTTAACAAAAGCTGTTTTATTCTCATGTTCTCCTGTAAATAAATTACAATATCGTCTTTTGTTACAAAAATAAAATGAAACCCAACCAACACGTCACATGTTGGACTCTATCCATTTCAGACTTAAGAATATGAGAATCTTTTTGTCTGGAGATCCTAACTGGTTGTCTTACAAACGCTTTAACAGAAGTGTTAATTTACAGGGACTGAATTTGTGTCTCCTGGTTATCAGTCTGCTGTTTACCTGCTGTGACTGACCCCACAGCAGAGCAAGCAGACAAAAAAAAGAAGAAAGGTCTCAAACCACAAACTTCACAAACAACAAGGAAAACAAAGTATTCTTGCAACAGAAGATGAGCCACTACACCATGAAAACTACACCTGAGGAGACAACCGTCAAAAACGAAAAGTAAAAATGTTTTCCCAGTGTACCAACAGATGCAAAGTGGAATTTAGATAATGTGGTTTATGATACAAAATGTTCTTGTTATAACGATATACAAACTGATGCTAAAGGAGGAGTCTGCCAGCTCTGGCCGATACACTGGCATCTTCATAAAAAAATGTTAATATCAACTTCCAGATGTTAAAAAACAAAATTCAGTGCAAAAGCACGGCTTCTCTTAACGTCTCACAGTGAGATTTCTGCGACAATCAGTCCTAACAAAGATCACAGCAGAAAAAACACACCACAGAGACTTTTTTTCTTCATGTGCAGAAGGAAGAATCACTGATTAACAGGATGTTATCAGAGGTGCAGCGTCGTCCTTCAGTGCTGGTTCTTCATTCCCTGTGGTTTTCCTGGTTTCTTATCCGACTGCTGCTGCTGCTGCTGCTGACCCCGACCGGGGCCAGTCATCCCTCGGCCACGGCTGCCAAACAGACCTACAGAGAAGATACAAGAGAAAGTCTGTGTTAGAGCAGGTAACAGAAAGTATTCCCAATCCCCTGTAAACATGACCAAATCTTAATATTTAAAATTCACAGAAAAAAAATAAATAGAATTAATAACGCAGTTAAGGAGAATTGGTATCTGACATTGAAAACAGAAAAAATTTAAAGTTATAAAGAACCTGCCACCAACACCAAGTAAAGACCAATATATGTTTAATAACTGGAAATGCCTCACACCTGACTATCATGGGTTTGTCAGAGGAAAAAGAAAATCGGGGGTGAAAGATGCACTTGGGAATCAAAACTTCCATTTTCTAAGAAAGGTACATTAGCTAGGTCTAGGGAAATAGGGAAATATCTGGTACTACTTCTCTAGCAGTACGGACTTTCAAGAGTGTATCTTAAGTTAACATAGATCCTTCAAATCCCCAAAATATTTGTGGATGTCCAACTTTGCGAGCAGATTTAGAGGCCTACAGAAACCACAATGCAATCAAACCCAGGACCTTTATTCTGAGAGGCCACATTTTTAACTACCACACCACCGTGCTGCCCAACTGGAAAGATCTGTTTGATATCTTTTACAAATCATATCAGGTTTTGATGTGAAGCAGCCCAAATCCTCTCATGTGAACCAAAAAAGGAAGGTAGTAGATATGAAAAGACTTTAAATGAAACACTTATAAGAAAAAGTTATGAGGCTCCTGTTGGTCAAATCCTGCATAAATGTATGTGGTAGAAGCTGTCAGAAATTTCAGCTATGATTACGATAATAGTCATGGGTTCCTAGATTGGTTAGGGATTCGATCATTTTTTAACCTCAGTGAAATTAAAGTTGAACTTAGATAATTTATTTTTACACTTATCAGGTGTAAATTTGTTAACTTATGAACACTCTGGAAAGAACTGACAGAAATGTGGAAACAATACTCGGTACTCTCCCATGTTTATTAAGACATCCAGCACGTACAACAAAAGCTGTTTCCTCTCACCTCGGCCACCTGCTCCTCTTCCTTTGCCCTGCTGTTTGTTCTGCTGGGCGCCTCCACGTCCACGCCCCTTCGACACCACCTCCTCCTTCACCATATCGATGATTTCATCTGGGATTCGTAGATATTTGATGGTGCTTCCTCGGATGTAGCACTCAGGCATTCTCCAGAACTTATCTCCATCCTGTGAGAGGTGGAGTGGGGCTGTTGGTTCATCAAATTGGCTTAACAATTAACTCAGATTAAAAAAAAAAAAAGCACTCTCTCATAAGACCGAACAGCTACATATATAGAAATATCTGTACTGAAACAATACTTTAGTAGTGTATTTACAGCAAAAGGGGGAAAAAAATCCAAAAGTTCACTGTCATTCCATTCAAAATTCCCTGTACCTATTTATCTAGACTAATGTGTGGCTCAGTCCAAATCAGTGTTTTTGGAACAGTTAGAGAAAAGCAGGGCTGTGCACAAACACCAGAGCACAGACAGCCAGCAGGTGTATCCACCAAAAAGTGTGAATAACTTACTCAGCCTTTATATAAAATGATAACTCTGCACACAACAATGAAAGCTTCAAGTAATCACTGAAAACTGTCTTTTTTAACCATCAGTCATTAATCTAGAGCTTTAATGTAAGAGCAAGGTCAGTGTTACCCTGGATGTGCAGATGACTTCTCTCAGGTTGATGTTCATCCAGTTATCACAACTGACCAGGTGACCGTTGTACGTCTCTCCATTCTTCAGCTCCACCAACTACAGAGAGAAAAGACGAGGGGGGAAAGCTTGTCTTACAATGTTTTCAGAATTCACAGCTGTATTAAAAGTTTCAATACTCACTACAAAAAATAAACTGAACTTGTGCCAATTAAAGTTCTAAAAAGAAATTAGGACGGGCGATAGTTTAGCAAAATAAAATAAGACAGTCAGAGCTGAAGCCACAATTATATATACAGTATAAATTTCAAAAGAAGCCTGAATCATTTTCTGCTCACACATTTACAATTCACTGCTTTCTACATGTAAGAAATCTTGAGATGTCACTTTCTCTCCTCATGACTATTATTATTTTACAGCCTGTTATATAAAATTGTATACACGGTCCACGTTAGTCTCACCATAGGGTGGTTCTGGGCAGTCTTCAGCAGAGACAGGGGAAGCTGCAAAACAACAGAGAAGCAGGTCAAACATGGCAAAAGATGTGTAATCAACAGCATTTGCCGAAGTGAGCACTGAAGCGAGAGTGCATAAAACAACCAGGAGTGTTTTATTCCAGAGAAAACGTCTCCATAGCCGCAGTGTTTGGCGTAAAGATATGAAGGTGCTTTTATGTTCAGGTTTTTTAAGAGTGCCTTCATGTCTACGTCGTTTACTCACCGACTCCACTGAACTGTCAGTAACCTTACAGCTGCAAGAGTATGGAGCTAAACGAGATAATAAATCCCCGCCTCAGCACGTGGAGCACGACCTAAAAGCTTTCCAAAGCTGTGTGTTAAGTCTGCATTTATATGCTTATTAAAAACGACTAGTTTACGTAAACGATGCTTAATTTAGCTACTAAGCTAACTTCCCATAGCTAACGGACCGAGTATGGAGAGGCAAGGCGATGCTGCTAGCACTGAGAATGCTAGCTGAAAATCTAGCACTCAGCGCCACTGAAGAGAATAAAAGTTTTAACAACTCACCATTTTGATGGTTTCTTGATTGTTTCTTTTTTTTCTTTTAGTGTCTTACTTGCTAACACGATTTTCCCACCTACTTTTACTCTTTGTCTTCCGGTGTGGCGAGGCGCATTCATGGCTGTATTATATGATGCTGCCCCCTACTGTCAGAAACACGCATTTCCAATATCAAATGAGCACAAATGAAAGGTGCGAAGATTAAAATGTGCATCTCTTTTCGTGTTTGCCACTTTAAAGGGATATGAATAAGAATAAGTAAAGTAAAAAATATCATCAAAATAATCAGATCGAATATTAAAATTGCATTTTTTTAATTTTAGCTGCATCTCACCTATTCCCAAGATATACTTAAGGTATACTTAATTTGTTTTATTTATAAAGATAGTTTACCAGTGGGTGTTTAATTTAACAGAGAATCCCCTTTATCTGAACCATGTTTTCTCCCATATTTTAAAACTGGTAACCGGAGACTGTATGGCGTTCTGGTGGTGAGCAAACAGTTAGATTAGTTATTTAAAGAATTTTATTCTTCTTTCCTCTTACATTTTTAGTCCCTTACCAATTGTTTGAAACTATTGATCGTTAAAGTCAACAAATACACTGGGAAATGGAGGAGAATGATCCAAATAACTGAAAGATTTTCAGATATGAGACACAGGATTTACATGAAATCCAAAAGCAGGTCAACAGCCAAAAACACACCGAGTTCAACACATTGTTCATCATTATAATGTAGAATACAACCATAACCACTTTCTTCTTATTTTAAAGCAGTTATTAGCAACAGCTCTCCAGGCTTTCTGAAGGTCTTTCAAAGTTTTTCCTTAGAAATTCATTGCTTTTTAACTCATTTACAGTCCATCCTAATAGTTGACCATTTTCAGAGAAATGCTTTTTGTTTTTTTTTTCTTTCTTATACCACTTACACTGACCTATATCATTTAAGTATAAAACAGCCATATTAAAAAAGGTCACGAGAAAGCTTAATAGAGTTCAAGTTGTAAAGGTAAATATTGACTTTCATGCTGGTTAGAATTGTATAGACTCTGTTTTTTGCTTTATATTCTGTATTTTCATGTATGTTTGCACATGCTTCGATATATATCTGCACCTATTTCCCATTTTACTTGCAAAATATAAAGAAAAACGGGTAGCTCAAGACCTTTGCACAGTAATGTAAATAGTTTAATAGAAAATGAAAATAATATTCATTTTTGAAGTTACATCTTCAGCGCAGGCAATGAATGGATTTATATTTTTTAATGAAACAAATAAATAAATGAGCAATTTAAAAAAAATCTTTCAAAAATTTATACTGCCTTTGTATACATTTTTGTAGCTTTTCGGGGGGTTTGCTGACGTAATCACGTCACGTCTTAGGCTGCCTGCGGAAGGAGGGAGTACCTCCGGTTTGGTCTGTGTGTGGGAGAAGGAGCCGTCAGCTCTGCGGGGTAGACTCTCGTTCTAACCCTGTTCAAAGTAAAGACCGAGAAAAAGAGGCAACGGTTCCTCGTGAACGGGACGGGAGATGGATAACAGTAAACGGGCTGTGGTCGTTACAGGTTTGGGCTCTTTTATCCGCTGTCGTTGTCTCTTTTGTCTGTTGAGGAAAAGTTGAGGAGACTAAAGCTGCTCCATTAATGGCGTCAGGTCGTTCCTGCTCCACTCTGTTGCAACTGTACAGAAAGGAACGAGTAGTTTTGTGGGAGTTTTGACCCTTTAGAGTTTTGGGGGGATGCATTATTGACGCTACAGGCCGGTTCGGTGGTCTCACCATTGTTTTAGATGACTTCAGCTGAAAGGCCGCAGACAGTAAACAAATTACTCCTCCAAAAACAAGCGCCTTTTGTGTTGTCTACACATTTGTTTTGCTCTATGGATACGGTATCATATTTGTTTCTAAATGCTTTCAAATAGCTCGTGTTCATCTGAAGTATTAGTCACTAATACTGAGCACAATACCATATGGCAGCAAAGGTAATAATGCATATATTTTCATAAATATTAGATGTTGTTAGTTGTGACTTGGGACATTATTGAAATTATTTCAGTTTAAAAAAACTGATATCATAGGAGTTATGTCAGTTATCTACAAAATATAGACAGATGAACAAAAGATAAAGGTGAAAACACAATACAGAGAGATTTTAATAATGAACCCTTTAGCCTAAATTATTGTTTTTTATTCTTTATTGCTTTGAATTATTCGTATCTTCCTCTGTCCAGTTGTTGTGTGTGATGCCTTTATAGATCTGTGGCTAAAAATACATATCCTATTCCCAGATGGTGACTAGGTTCCACTATTGATAAGTTATTGAATCAGTTTCTTTATGCTAGTTCATCCTGTTTAGTCTCATTATTTTTGCATTATGGTAATCTAGTGTAGACTTAGAGCTGCTGTTCATCAACCAGTCTCTGTGTTGTATTTCAGAAAACTTATTTTGCATCACTTGCGATTCAAAGTTACATCCCTATGTAATAATCACCAATTTATAATACTTGTTAATATAATAAGTACTGTGTATGCACATATTTGTTTATCTAAATCACACTCCGATGCAATTTCAAGTCCAGCTACATGAACATATTTTCGTTAGTGCAAACAGCAGTGTTAAATGGTGACGTTTGGCAGAACAGACACATTAATTTGCTGTTTACAGACACAAAGGGGTGCAGAAACGTGTCTCCCCAGCTGATAGGAGAAGTGTAGATTGCCTGGGAACAGCACCTTCACAATAGCAGGCTGGCTGGCAGCTGCCGGCCCCTCACTCTGCTCCTTTTCATCAGCCTGTCAGACTGACTGATCCCCTCTCCACCCAACCCCCAGGGACCCAGTGACCCTAGGATAGACAGTGGGGCGGGGGAATCCGTGGTAGAGCCTTATATAAACAGCCCCGAGTGAATTTCCATGGGCTGCTGAGATTTTACCGTTTTTCATTTGCAGTTGTGCATCAGCGGGTCTTTATTTTGATTAATAATGAGGTTCATTCTTCAAAACAACAGTTTATAATTTCAAACAACAGGTAATTACATCTCAGTCATGCTACTGAAAAGGATATTGCATTTGACATAAAAGACGAAATGTATACCTTTATATTGCAAATCAGCATCTCAGTCAACCCAAATCTTTAACGGCCCCCTTTTTCCATTAGAAACTACCTTTAAGGTCATATCAGTAGAAGTATTTAAACAAATAAATAAATCTTATAAAAAAGTCTGTTTTTGCAGACACCACAAACATAATCCACATTAATTCAGCAGCTGACATCTTTTGCAGGTTTCGGGCCATTTGGAGAGCACACTGTCAACGCCAGCTGGGTAGCAGTACAGGTATTTATTGGCTTTGTTTGTTTGTTTGTTTGTTTCATTTTTTCAGCATCTAATAAAGAGGTAATAATTTGCAGAATTGGTATTTACACTTAAATGACTTTTGAAAAAGTCTATTTGATACAAGTTAATGTGCCATACAGTTAAAGTGTGTTAGATAGATGTATGTATTT
>NW_005187437.1:530219-536714 GCF_000239375.1 Pundamilia nyererei | reverse complement strand
AATAAGCCTCCTTTCAATACAGCTGGGAGGTCAGTGTCCAGGGCTATTTGTCCTGCAGGGAGACTGGGGGAGCTGTTGGGTTACTGGCTTTGAATTTGATACAGATTTGTTTGTTTTTATATGTGAAGTCAGTGTTTGGCATATTTTATTTCTTGATTTTGCTTTTGAAGAAGCCTGAGTTTGGGGTTGAAGTATTTGTTCATTCTGTTTGCCAAGTTGACTGTAAAATTATACCATTTGGGAATGGCAAAGCATTAAGAGGTTTTCCCAAGTGACCAAAAATTCAAAATACGTGGAGACATATTTTGCAGGGAAATTAGCTGTCAGTGAGCATGAAGTAAAAATGATAAGAGCATAGGCAAAGGAAGCAGCCTACAGTATCCTGTAAAGCTACTTTCAGCTGCTCTTTTATTCACAAGGGGTCGCCACAGAACGTAGCTCCGCATGACGAATGCATTTCATGACTTATCTACTGCAAGTTTTGTAAATTATCTAAATTTAACTGAAGAAGCTGAAACTGATGTTTCAACATGTGGAATGATTTCTAAACTTCAGGTTTTAATTTACTCTGACAGGAACTGAAGAAGCTCGGGCTGGGCAGTGATGTGGATTTGCATGTACACGAGGTTCCTGTTGAGTACCAACAAGTCCAGAGTTTGGTTCCTTCATTATGGAAGCAGTATCATCCACTGGTAAGAGGAGAGCCTAATTTAACCTGACAGCATTATTGCGCTTTAAGACTGCCGTCCCCCAACCTTTTTTGCGCCACGGACCGGTTTATGTCCAACAGTATTTTCACGGACCGGCCTTTAAGGTGTTGCAGATAAATACAACAAAATAAAACCAGTACCAGTACCAAAAAGAAGATGTATTCGTAACACACGGGAAAAGACCCAGGGACACAGACTTAACCATAAAAACTATTAAAAAAAAAAAAAATAGCGCTAAAAACTGAAATCATGAATTTCACACCGGAGCCTCAACTCTTGCGGCCCGGTACCAAACAACTGGTCCATGGCCCGGGGGTCGGGGACCGCTGCTTTAAGAGTTAGAAGCCCCGATGAACAATACGATGAATTATGGGCTTGAAAGTGCCTTTGTTAAAAGCTCGCTATGAAGGGGCTACATTGTAAAATTCTGCTTGAGCTTTTATCTTGAGTTTCCTTGCTTTTTTTTGTTTCAGTAAAATAATCCTAGGCCCTGTTTCAAGAGCATGGATGCCTCAGGTGTAAGGGAAGCCTACAATAGTCTAGTCATTCTGACTTTGTGTTTTTATTGTTTTCTTTGTTGGACAGTTGGTAGTTCATGTTGGAGTTTCGGGTATGGCCACAACTGTCACGCTGGAGAAGTGTGGAAGAAATCATGGTTACAAGGGCCTGGACAACAGCAGCTTCTGCCCCGATTCACAGTGCTGCGTTGTTGGAGGCCCAGACTGCATCAACTCGATCATTGACATGGAATCGGTCTGCAAAAGAGTGAATGCATCAGGGCTGGGAGTAGCCGTGTCTGTCTCCAGAGATGCCGGGAGGTCATTATTTAATGTGTTTTTTCTCTTTTACCAAGTTGTGTATCTTTATCCGTCCAACTTTTGCATGTACTGCTCACATGGCGGTACTTTTAAATAGAGATGGCTAGCTCAGAACTCGGCACAGATATGTTGCTATGATTGTAAATATCAGCGTTTTCTGCTGAAGTTCAATTTTTGGAGCCTGACTAATATTTTTTTTTGTTTTTTGAGGCAAATGTTTGAAAGAAACTGTAATCACTATTTTTACTATAATGAGAGATCGAAAACAAAGTTCCCAGTGATGAACAGACAGAGAACTTTGACTTGAATCTGAGCTTTCTGGAGTTTATTTTTATATTTTCTCATGGTTTGAATTTAGGCTTTTTGAAAGTTTCTACACTAGGCTGACAAATTAGCTAGTTGCTAGTTGCAGTGATAAATGCACTTAAGCTGCTAAACTGATGCTTTACTTGAAGTAAAGTCTGTCTTAGTTGAATCTAGAAGTTTTGACTGAAGCTTTAAGCTTTACATTTCAGAGGCAGCCTGAAATTGTTCTGCTAGGCCACAAACAGCAGTGTTTCTGATATACTGACAGCTGTCAGGCTATAGTAATGATATAAACAGTAGTCACGTTATGCAGTTTGGCCTTTGGGAAAAGGCAAAATATGTTTACTGCTGTCAAGGTCTAGCAGTGACATAACAATGCTTCAGTGTGACAGGTAGTGATCAGGGCCCTTTGAAGGTATGTGCACGGTTGAGTGGCTCAGCTGAGAGGCGAGTTTGCGTCATGGAAATGCTGTTTTATTGTTTGTTTGTGTTATGGAGTCAGTCTCTTCATTTATTAAATACCGTGCTCCCTTCTTTGACAGGTATCTCTGTGATTTTACCTACTACACCTCTCTGTACCTGAGCCACGGCCGCTCTGCCTTTATTCATGTGCCTCCTCTTGGAAAGCCTTACAGTAAAGAAGACCTGGGTCGTGCACTGCAGGCCGTCATCCAGGAGATGCTGGAGCTTATGGACCAAGCTGAGGGGAAGATTCACTGCCAACAACACTTCCACTAAGTGACCTCCATATACCAACTAGCCTCTCCAGCTCTTACCACACAAGAGAAATTGCACTTAATCACAAGTAGCCAAACCTCCCCCCCCCTTTTTTTAAACTGTATCTTTAATTGGTAATAATGACACTTCACAGTATAATCTGCTTTCAAAGTTTGTCTTGCTTCTTGCTTCTTGCTTTGCTAGGCCTGATTCTGTTACAGTCTCATTGTAACGTAAGCTTTAAAAGAACTGGAAGCATTCTGACATTGGAGCAAAATGTGAGGAAAAACCAGATAAACACAGGAGCAAAATGCTGCTTGTGTTGTTCACATGCGGACGCAGCAAGTGGTCTCTAATGTGGCAGATATTATAACCTGTAACCCCAAATGTGACTCCTAATAATGCACCTTATAGGGGTAGGGTTATTAAAATTATTATAGAAGACACATTTGGGGGAAACTGTAATCATAATGGTTCTTTCTCTGATTTTTTTTTTCTTACTTGGTCACAATAGGTTTCACGTAGCACACATAAAAGTCTGCATTATGGATTAATATGAAACATCCAGCAGTAAACTGCTCATTTTATTTTCCTTCACATATTCTCCTCTCTGTATTCTAAAGCTTATCTGTGCTTTTCTCATTTATATTGAATTGTTTTCTTGAGTCCTTTTTCTTTATAAGAAGTTGTAAATTTGCCTTCTTTGACAAAGGTTATTTAAATCAGGGAACGGGTTGGTTCCAGCTCACATTTCCCCAGTTTGTCGACCCAGTTCTGACAGAAACACCCCCTTCTTTCCACCCCCCACCCCCACTGAGATCTGGCCCCGGGATGTGCAATGTTACTTCACAGATCTCATTCATTGATTCAGTGGGATAATTATGTCATACATCAAGGCTGCACAACTGGATTTTAACTGTAGAAAGTCTGTATTAAACTGTAACAGATGAGTTATATAGAGTGAAGTAGTTCATATCATGTAGCCTTGTTGTTAAAGCGCACTTTGGGCATGACTCTCCCAGACTCACTGGATGGTGAAATAGTGACACTTGCTGTGATTTGTGTCTGAGGATGCCTGCTGGCTTTGACATTGCATATTTTATCTTAAACCTTTTGGAAATCATTCTTTTGTGGTTGTGCAGCTCTAACTGTTTCCTTGATTAACTTTCTGTCGTTCCTGTCATTAAATCAGGTGTAGCTGCTTATTTTATCTGAGAATCTGATTTGATGAAGTTGGACTTGGCTTTCAGTCAGAATTGGGCCTCCTGTCTTTTCTGTAGCACTTGGTTTCTTTCTTTTCTTGTGTATTTCAGTTTTACTTGATCTGGAATTTGGACAGCATTTCTCAAGCAATGTGAAAGCTTCTGTTTTGTTTTTATTTTCTGTCACTTTAACTTGTGTAGCTTTCTAGACCTCCATTGTCAACCCTTTTCCTCACGGTGATTATGACGTAGAGCAGGAATGCATGGCGATGGCAGTAACACTCCCAGAGTAAAAGCTCTTTTTTTTCTTTTTTAAAAAAAAATTTGGATTGTGTTGTGTTTTGTCATCTCGATCACTCCCTGGCTCCTGAGAATCTGACTGCCTACACCTAACACAGCTTCAGTTCAAGTCATTTTGGCCTGTAATCATTTATATACTGCTAAATACAGTGTTCATGCCCCAACGATAGATCTGCAGTGGTGTGAAAACGTGTTTGCTCGCTTCCTTTTTTTTTGTATGTTTGTCACACTTAAATGTTTCAGATCATCAAACAAATTTAAATATTAGGCATAGATGACCCAACTAAATGCAAGATGCAGTTTCTAAATGAAAGTGTTCATTATTTAGGGGAACCTACATGGCCCTGTGTGGGGAAAAGTGATTGCCACCCAAACCTAGTAACTGTTTGGGCCACCATTACTAGAAACAACTGCAATCAAGCGTTTGCAATAACTGGCAATGAGACTTTTACAGTGCTGTGGAGGAATTTTGTCCCACTCATCTTTATAGAATTGTTGTAATTCAACCACACTGGAGGGTTTTAGAGCAGAAACTGCTTTTTTAACTTTGCCTAGGCCACTCCAAAGCCATTCAGAGTTGGACTTGCTGGTGTGTTTTGGATCATTGTCCTGCTTCAGAACCCAAGTGCGCTTCAGCTTAAGGTCACAAACAGATGGCCGGACATTCTCCTTCAGGATGTTTTGGCAGACGGCAGAATTCCTGGTTTCATTTAGCACAGCGAGTCTTCCAGACCCAGAGGCACCAAAACAGCCCACCACCATATTTTACTGTTGGTATGATGTTCCTTTTCTGAAATGCTGCACAGAACATTTTCCTAGCTCTCTTGGGGATGATCAAGATGTTTTTGGCAGATGTGAGATGAGTCTTTCTCTTGTTTTTGGTCAGCAGTAGTTTTCTCCTGGAACTCTCCCATGGATGCCATTTTTGCCCAGTCTGGTTCTTATTGTTGAATCATGAGCTGTGACCTTAACTAGACAAGTCTGTGATTCTTTAATTTTATTCTGGATTCTATTGTGACCTCCTGGATGAGTCCTTGCTGTTCACTTGGAGTCATTTTGGTGGGCCAGTCACTCCTGGGAAACGTCACCACTGTTCCAAGTCTACTCCATATGACATAATGACTTTCACTGTGGTTCACTGGAGGCCCAGAGCCTTAGACGTGGCTTTGCATTCCTTCCCAGACTTTATTGCTCAGGTGTTTCTTTAGATTGTGGCATGATGTGTTGCTTTTTGAGATATTTTAACCTGCTTCACTTTGTCAGACAGATTATAGTTAAGGATTTTTTTTGATTCAACAGGTCTGCCAGTAGTCAGGCCGGAGTCTATTTAGTGAAACTGAACTCAGCTTTCCAAAAAATGTGGTTAATTGCAGTAAATTCATGATTAACATATAGGGCAACTACTTTTGGATAATTTCTCTCTCTTAATCAGTGAAATCATCATGTAAAAACTGCATTTTGCATTTACTCAGGTTATCTTGGTTTAATAGGTGACAAGTATAACAAATATGTAAAACACTTGGAAATCAGGAAGGGGACAAACACTTTTTCACACCACTGTATCTATGTCATAATACCTGACACTGTGTAGTGCTTCAGTAATAATTAAGCAAGTTGGTGCCATTAAATTTGAGTAAATTGCCGTTTTTAGCTTTGTATTTTGTTTTAATGCTGTTCTGTACATCACAAAGTGAAGCACGGAGCTGAACATAACTGAATTCCATCTCAGACCTAAACTTTTTTATCACAGCTCATTTCTTGGTTGTGGTGTTTCAGAAATCTCTGATGTTGTTTTAGGTGCTGATATTTTACCTTGTGACTTTGTGTGTGCAGAGAAGTTTAAAAAAAAAGAGTTGTGTAAGAACAGAATTTCTTCTCACAAAAGTTAAAGCCTCAAATTTACATATGAGGTGACCTCTGACTCCAAACTCCCTCCTGTGCCTTGCTGTTGGTTATGTGTTTTATGAAAAGGCCTTACTAATTCTCAGTGGGTCAGGTCAGAGATGTAGTACTGATGCTGTCCTTGTGGCTACCTCAAAAAGTACTTTCTTTTTTTTCCTTTTTTTTAATATCAGTGTGTGCTCTACCTGTGTTTTGGGAGTATCCTCTGAAAGGTATGCTCTTCAGCTTCATTAACAAAGCACTGTTACAGTAAGTAATCCTGGCTTTGTAAAGGAAAGGCTTTGAAATAAAAGAAGTACAAGTGATGTTTGTGCTTTTCCATTCAGTACTCATTCCTATTGAAACCTTGTAATCGACATGTTGGTACAATGACCATGAAAGGCCTGTCACAGTTATTACCACGAGGCTCCACTCTATTGTTAATGACATCTACATGATTGTGATTCACCATCACAAAACACGGGTCACAACTCACAATATTATGAAGAAGTTAGGTTGCCTATATCTTAATCAGATCAGATCTCTAGCATCCTCTTCAGT
>NW_005187437.1:488555-529446 GCF_000239375.1 Pundamilia nyererei | reverse complement strand
TAAGCACCGGTTTGAGCACCGTTTGAGCACCGGCACCGTTTCAAAAGTACCGATTTGGCACCGGTATCGGATAAAACCTAAACGATACCCATCCCTACTCTTCAGTCACACATGCCCATCACTACATCCATGATCCTTCTCTGTGGTCTATCCTAATATACCCAGCCTTTTTCTCTAACTTTGTCTCCAAACTATTCAGCCTAAGCTGTGCCTCCTTCTCTTGGTCACTAACTTTAACTTTGTCACCTCCACTTCTGCCTCCTGTCTTTTTTTCCCCCTCCCGTTTCATTCTTGCTGCT
Organism: Pundamilia nyererei; assembly: GCF_000239375.1. NCBI lineage: Eukaryota > Metazoa > Chordata > Actinopteri > Cichliformes > Cichlidae > Pundamilia > Pundamilia nyererei. The sequence goes on along the minus strand of NW_005187437.1, from coordinate 529,147 downwards.
ATCCTCCTGTCACCAATTCCATTTGATTCTGTTTTATTTATATAGCACCAATTCAAAAAAGCATTGGAATATTATATTGGAAGATAAAGTCCCTGGAATAAATCCCCAACAATCATACAACGCCCTCTGGGCAAACACTTGGCAACAGTAGAAAGGAAAAACTCCCTTTAACAGGTAGAAACGCTCAGGGAGAGGTGGCCATCTCCTGTGACCAGTTGGGGTAAGAAGAGGAAGAAGGGACAAAAAACCCAATGTGGAAGAGAGCCAGAGATTAATAATAACTTATGATTGAATGCAAAGTGGTGCATAAACACAAAAAGTGAAAATGAGGTGATTGAAGAACAAACAATGTATCATGGGAAGCTCCCTGCAGTCTAGGCCTTTTGCAGCATAACTAAGGGAAATTTCAGGGTTGCCTGATACAGCCCTAATTATAACCTTTTAAAAAAATCAGTTTTAAGCTTAATATTCAAAGTAGAGAGAGTGTCTGTCTCCTGAATCCAAACAGGGAGCTGATTCTATAGTGGAGGGGCCTGAAAGATGAAGGCTCTTCTTCCCATTCCACTTTTAGAAACTCTAGTAGAACCACAAATTCTCTATTTATGCGGTATGGTACTGTGAGATCTTTAAGACAAGTTAGGACCTGATTATTCAAGACCTATTACCTGTGGAAAAATCACCTGACATTCATCTTTATCCTATGTTAACTCTTTCTCACCTCTCTGTCCATTGCTTTGCATGGTCGACCCCAAGTATTTCAACTCACCCACCTCCTCATTGCATCTTGACCTTTCCACCTGCCTCTCTCATTCACAGGCATGGCTCACTCCTATTAACGTTCATTCCTCTTTGGTACATACCTTCATATCTTAGTGCTCTCGTAGACCTCTCATTTGATTGAATTCTTTAAAATACATTTTGGCATAGGAGCCATCTAAATGCTCACATTTAAGTTACTTAAGCAGACCCTGCCTTGGTTGATACTATTTTAAACAATTTTGCTGTTAACGTAATTACCTAAAACTCAATGATAAACTCGTGGGACCGAGTTTTTACTCGTTGCTATCCATACAAAACATACTAAAAACACGATTAGATTAGATTTTTTTTTTAACCAGATTTGGACACAAAATGGGAATCATGCAATTTGTATAAAAAAAAAATTAAAACAAAACCTACTGAAAAAACTGTCAAAAGAGCTAGGAGTATTATATGTATTAGTATTGCTATTTTTAATGGATTTCCTCACAGCGTTTCGTGACGTTGCTTTGAGACCCGGATATGGGATCAGAGTGAGAGCTCTTCCCTGTAGAGACCTGTCTGTGAGCTGAGCTCCAGCCTCCGGTGAACGTCACACGTTGGGGAAGTCCGTCACCGCGGCTGTTGGACCTGCTGCAGCTTTCGAGGTTCCGATCGGTTCCATTTTTTTTTATTTAGGTTCAAACTGAGACTGTTAACGTCGGGCTCTAAACCAATTGTCGATCAACGAAAACGCTTTGGATTTTAACTGTCTTTATACTAATCCCGGAAACCCGTCAGTAAAGCGAAAGTTGAGAGAGTCGAGATGAGCGTGGAGGCGTACGGGCCGAGCTCCCAGACCCTCACCTTCCTGGACACCGAGGAAGCGGAGTTGCTCGGAGCGGACACCCAGGGCTCGGAGTATGACTTCACCGACTTCACCCTTCCCAGTCAGACGCAAACTCAAGGGCAGACACAGAGCCAGCTGGACAGCCAGGTCTGAGGTTTTCAATTTCACAGGAAGGCACGAGAAAGCGCGCTTTACTGACGCTAGCTGTAGTTAGCTAGCTGACCCAGCGCTACCTGTTAGCCGGCTAAATTGGATAGCATTACTTAGCTCAGTGTTAGCTGGGTTGCAGCGTTAGCAAGCCCCTTAACTAAACTTCTGAAGTAACAGTAATTGTATTTTTATCTTTATTTTGAACTGTGTTAAGTAAACTAAACTCGTGAGCGTAACTGTAAAAATCATAGAGAAAATTCATGAGCGCTGACAACCTGTCAACTTATAATTTAGTGGCTCTCTCAGCGCTGTGTGCCTGGCTGCTAATCGTTAGCGGTGAGTTTGTTCAGTAAAGCAGGTGTTGTGCTGCAGGTAAATGGTCCCGATGAGGGTCTTCACAACGGTGGAGTGGATGATTCCGTGGCCAAAGCCAGCCAACTGTTGGCCGAGCTGAACTTTGAGGAGGATGAAGAGGACACGTACTACACTAAAGACCTGCCCTTGCACGCGTGCAGGTACGCTGGAAAAAAACCGCACCGTGGCAGGATGTCAGCAGACTGTGCGTTACCGATCAACTGATTGCAGTACATTAGTTAGTGATCGTCATCTACATCACTAGTATGCTGTACAATTTTTAGCTACTCACAATGGTTGAATTGTAGTGCACTATCAGAGGTTTATAATTTTAGTGCTACGATACGATTCACGTGGCCCTGATGAAATGTCAACCAGCTTTAATACTTTTCACATTACTGCTTGAATCTCATTCCTGTTTACTTTCATAATCCTGTAAGAATACTAAACATTAAATTGACAGTGAAATTTAGGTAAAAGCTTTTAATAAGAATTGGCAGTTAAATATGCAATTTAAATGTATTTAACTCTCTTAAATTGGCTTTCTGGGAGTGTTTGTGTGCATTCTTGTTGAAACTTATGAAATACTGTACATGTTTTTGACACCTATTGAATATGAATTAGCTTCAAGAGTCCTGCATGTATGGCGGCAACATATTCCCATGACATTTCATATTTGTGTTTGAGGCATGTGAGCATGTAGCATTTGACAGGGTCTGTATAATATGCTGACTCCTTTGACATCCGATATCATGTGTGTACAGTTGGTCTTTTGCTCTTGTTGTGTTTGCTCTGAACACTGCTGTGGTTGTTCCTTACAGCTACTGTGGTATCCACGATCCAGCGTGTGTGGTGTACTGCAATACCAGCAAGAAGTGGTTCTGTAATGGGCGTGGCAATACATCCGGCAGGTGCGTCGTCAGCTTGTCTTTATTTAATTGCATGTAGGAATCGGAAAGTGAAACTACTAATAACCTGAAACGATAACAATGAAATTTTCACACACTTCTGCCAACACCAGCCATATTTTGACAGACAGGTCATGTGGCATGTGTGTAATGAGAGATCTGTGAGAAGTAGATGGCAACTCTTGTATTTGCATTGGTTGAACAGAGGGCGTGTTCAGGTTTATTTACTGTAGATGCTACCAAGCAGTGTAATAGGAATCGTATCCTATTCACAGCCTTTGTTCATAACTGTGAAGTGGGCCGTTTCCCACTTTTGCTCTCGGGCTCAGTGTCAGTTTTTTAATTTTCTGTTTGGTTTGACTTCCATTGTCTGCCTCGCAGCCATATTGTGAACCATTTGGTGAGAGCGAAATGCAAAGAAGTGACTCTGCATAAAGATGGGCCGCTGGGCGAAACCGTGCTGGAATGTTACAACTGCGGCTGTCGCAACGTCTTTCTCCTGGGCTTCATCCCAGCAAAGGCTGATTCTGTGGTGGTGCTACTCTGCAGGTATGTTGCTGGGGACTGTCCTGATTGAAGCAGGACAATATTCTACCTCTGTGAAGCTTGATCTGAATATTTACATTTGACTCTGGAAGTTTATGATAAAGTTCTTTTCTTCTCAGTTATTTAGGTTTCTCCCCCTTACTTTAGACTTTAGGACACTGGTAAAGAGGCCTTGAGATGCCTGAATAATGAGATAGACAGGAAAAAATGGCCAACAGATGAAGGTTCATGAACAAAATTGATGAACCTTTTTATTTTAATGTATTTTTGCTAAAGAGAGCTCTTCTTTTGCAAAATGGAATAATTTAGGGTAAATAATCTTGTCAGAAATTTATATGAAACACGTATTTAGAAATTTTTAATTGACCTGTGTATTGCAGCCCCCCCACATAGGCTCATATTTGTTTTCAGACATATTAAAGCAGCTCAAAAGAGACTCAGAACAGTCAAGAAGATGTTCTAGGTTTTTTATGGTTTTGTTTTTTTTCAAGTTAATAAAAAGAACTGGGCAGGCTTTGCATAAATGTTATGGTTTTATATTTTTTACCTTCAGTGGTCTGCTTAGACTGACTTAGCGACTGTGGCTCAGGGGGTTGGGAATCGCATCTGTAACCGGAAGGTCGCCGGTTCGATCCCAGGGCTCTCTGTCCTGGTCATTGTGTCCCTGGGCAAGACACTTTACCCTACTTGCCTACTGGTGTTGGCCAGAGGGGCCGATGGCGCGATATGGCAGCCTCGCTTCTGTCAGTCTGCCCCAGGGCAGCTGTGGCTACAACCGTAGCTTGCCTCCACCAGTGTATGAATGTGAGAGTGAATGAATAGTGGTACTGTAAAGCACTTTGGGTGCCTTGAAAAGCACTATATAAATCCAATCCATTATTATTATTAGGATTAATTGTTCATTGCTGTTTGTGAAGGAGGTTAATGGAACTTGCTGCTCTCGTGATACTTTCTCTTCATGGTGGAAGTGTGAGAAACTCTGCTTTTGCCCTCTGATCAACAGAGTTCAGCACAGACACAGAGCTGTGTGCGTACATACATTATGTACTATGGCAGATGAATAGAGCTACAACACTTCTGGACTGTTACTTTCTGTTTGTGCTGGAAGTGGGATATAAAGTCCCCAGCGTGGATTTTTCTGTCACACAAACACCAATGTGTTCAGCGAAGACAGAGCCAGTGTTCTGACTATAGTGCATATTATGTGCTATCAATCAAAGTAGTGAACAGGCAGTCAGCTATAGAGTCTGCAGCTGTTGTCTCTGGACCGCCCTACTAATGTGCATTAAGCTTGAAATAGAGCTTGCGGCTCTGACAGTAAACATAACCCTCTGTATGGCCTCATGGACTTGCAGTAAGAAGTACTGTGATTTAACAGTAGTTCGATTAGTTTGAAACCTCCAATACTTGGCCTGAATTTTGTGCCTCCATTCAGGCAGCCCTGTGCCAGCCAAAGCAGCCTGAAGGACATCAACTGGGACAGCTCGCAGTGGCAGCCGCTGATCCAGGACCGATGCTTTCTGTCCTGGCTGGTGAAGATCCCATCAGAACAGGAGCAGCTTAGAGCCCGTCAGATCACGGCCCAGCAGATCAACAAGTTGGAGGAACTCTGGAAGGTACGATCCACTTGTATGCCTTTTGCTCTTTCAGGGCTTGTAAGAGTGTTGACTTTGTTTTTATTGTTTTTTTTGTGGGTTTCCTACAGGACAATCCCACTGCCACCTTGGAAGACCTGGAGAAACCTGGAGTAGATGAGGAGCCCCAGCATGTACTGCTGCGTTACGAGGATGCTTATCAATACCAAAATATATTTGGCCCTTTGGTCAAATTGGAAGCTGACTACGACAAGAAGCTTAAGGAGTCACAGGTACCTGAACATGGTTCCACACAGAGGTGCCTGGAATGTGGTTACTGGTGTTTTACTTCCAGAAATGTACATGGCTAAAGTTTTTAATCTTTAAAAAGCCTTTAATCATTTAATGATTTTAATGGTATGGTGAGGATTATTTTATTTTCATGCTGAAGCAGGATGTGATGATAGATTTTCCTGACTACAGATGCGATCTGAAATGTGTTTTTGTGGCATAAGGCACTTTTCTGATCAGGTGTTTTTACTTTATTTTCTGCAATATTGTCATAGCTGTGATATCTGTATTATTATTCCTGATGTTTTGATCATTTTTTCCTCCTTTTTCAGACTCAAGATAATATAACAGTTAGGTGGGATCTGGGGCTGAACAAAAAGCGGATTGCCTATTTCACTCTTCCTAAGACGGATTCAGGTGGTAATTCTCTAAACTTTCCTTCCTCCCAGTGGTTCTGTGGTACAGATGTAGCTCCCATCCTACTCCCCCCCCCTCAGGCCTTGCACGCAACCTCCCCCATCCCTGCATCTTTTGGTGGCATGTGTGCGTGTTTTGTTTTTGTTTTTTTGTTTTGTTTTTTTCTCCTCTTACCTCTGTTTTGTGTTGTGGGGTTAGATGAGGGCACGGTATTGTATCATGTGTTTTCATAAACTTAGCCCTGTCCTTAAATACTTCTGTATGCAAGTTTCTAACTTGTGTCCTTTCACTTGACCCCAGATATGCGGCTGATGCAAGGTGATGAGATTTGTCTGCGGTACAAGGGAGACCTGGCCCCGCTGTGGAAGGGCATCGGTCATGTCATCAAGGTCCCAGACAGTATCCTTTGCACAGCTGATATGATCTGTTTCTTAATGTTGCCTTCCAGCGTGGCCCTTTACGGCAGCAGTGACTGTCCTAACCGAGAAGTACAGACAGCAAAGCCCACACTCACCCACTAGAAGTATTTTACAGATAATGCTGGATTTCCTTAATAGCCCGTGTTTAAAGACTATGGAGATGAAATTGCCATTGAGTTGCGGAGCAGTGTTGGAGCACCTGTGGAAATCCCCCACAACTTCCAGGTGGACTTTGTGTGGAAGTCGACTTCCTTTGATAGGTAAGCTGTTTTATGCCAGAGCATTTAGCGACATGGCGTACCAAAAGGTCTTTTCTTCCTTTCCTTTCATTTCCACCTCATGTTTTCAGTAGATTCATTGTGTCTTGTCTTTTCTTTTTTTTTTTTATTTGACTACCAGTTGTAAAGATTTCAGCTTAATTTAAATGCATTTGGTAAGCTATTTTTGGCAGTAACGGCTGACTTAGTTGTTTATGTCCTGCTGCAGGATGCAAAGCGCCCTGAAGACGTTTGCGGTGGATGAGACCTCAGTGTCTGGCTACATTTACCACAAACTCCTGGGGCATGAAGTCGAGGATGTCACCATTAAGTGCCAGCTGCCAAAGCGCTTCACTGCCCCAGGCCTTCCTGACCTCAATCACTCACAGGTCAGACTTGGACATCGTAACTCATACGAGAAAACTTTTAGATGGCCATAATCTCAGTGTAGGACATAGTGTAACTTTAGTTGATTTATTTACTGTACATTAGTGCAACAAAGACATTCATCTTTGTAAATTAATTTAGAAAACTCAAAGAATAAGAAAAGATTTCTGTTATGATCGGCAAAAAGTGTTTTGTGTTTTTGGCAAACTGCGTTTGTTTTAAGTATCCAGTTGATTTATTTTGTTTCTTGCATGTTCAGGTGTATGCTGTGAAGACGGTGCTTCAGAGACCTCTTAGTCTGATCCAGGGGCCTCCTGGCACTGGGAAGACCGTCACCTCTGCCACGATTGTGTACCACTTGTCCCGACAGGGCAACGGGTGAGGCAAAAATTGAGTTAACCCTTTTATACTTGAAGCGTGTTATAGGGCTGCTCGATTATGGCAAAAATGATAATCACGATTATTTTCACTGAAATTGAGATCTCGATTATTTGACGATATTTATTTAACCCTTAAGACCTACTATAGAACCAAGTCCGCCAGAGCTTATATTATATTTTTTACATGTTGTAGTGCCATTGGTGGGAGCATTTCAAGTTGCTATACAACTGTTATAGCTCATATTTTAATAATATGTATGCATTAAGTCCATAGTAACTACATTAATTGCAAAAAAGTGCAATAAACTACAAAAAAAATTGAAAATCGTTTTTGATTTTTTTTACATATATTTCTACTTTGAGAAATTTAAGAGGTTTATCCCTCAAAACTTTAAATACAAAAAAGTTGCAAAAAATAGTTTACAACAACAGGAAATTTATTTTGAGTGTCTTCATAGTTTTATTTTGGAGATACATTAATTTTTATATACTGCAGGAAAAACGAAAAAACAATCCTATGATGCAAATTTGCAAAGAAAACAGCAGTTGCATCAAAATAAACTATTTCCAGCAGTGCAATTCTAGTTCTAAGCATCCCAGCAACTATTCAGAAAAGTCAAACATGACCAGTATCCGGTTGTTCAGTCTGACGTCACTAGCCGTGTCTGGGTCTAAACTCCGCTGCAGGTCCATATATCAAACGATCACTATGGCATTACTGAGAGTTGAAAATCTGTCTAAAGTCTTTCATCTTTAATAAAATGATCAGCGTTCTGCTCTACCAGGTGTAACAATTGAGTTTAACATCCAGGCATCCATGAAAACGGAATTTATGACATTTAACAGAGTTAGAAGTTAGCAGGGAGTTAGCTTGCTAGCTTCCATCTAAATACAATATAGCATGTCCTGACTGCTGGGTTTTGGAAACAAATTAAAACGTACAGCTCTGTTATCACTTCCAACATAAATGAAGACAGAAAATTAAACAGCAGTGACGTTTGTAGGGTTACTGAAGTTGGGCTAGCTGGTATATAATGATGTGCTACGTGACCGCTAGCGACACAGCTATGTTAGCTTAATATAAACAAGCTAACCTTTTTTCCACTCGATAAAAGTTACCGTGAGTGTTCTCGGTGGTCAGGAACAAATGTAATCGCATGGCAGGATGTTGTAAACGGACCAAACTTCAGCCAGGAGAACAACTGAGATAATCCATCCACAATACGAGGTTAGTCATTCATATACTGCTGCATGGGCTGGGCTGTAGTTACATCCTAAGGTTTTAAAAACTGAGCTTAAATAAATAATTAGCGGTAATAAAAGCCGAGGGAGGTCAACAGTGATCACTGACTGTTTTAGGAGCTTTTTGAGATCAAATAGAAGAAAATACATAACATTAAACATGTTAACAACACAAAAGCCATATTAAACGCAGACTACTTTAGACCCGGAAGTAGGATTCGTCGCGTCATCACTGAACAACCGGATAGGCTTTTAAGGCCTACAAGTAAAAAAAGCTACAATTTCCGCGGAAATGACGTCACTTCCGGTTTCGGGCAGGAAATGGCGGACATGTGACAGTTCGCGCTGACATCTGTTTAACTGTGGGAAGTGTTACGAACAGCTGATCAGATGGCAAAGCGTGTTTCTGGAATATTGTGTTTTTGTTGCTGCAAGCGCTTTTTATGCCGTTTTTGCAAAGCTTTATGTGGAAGGAAACCGTGACCGAGGACAAGCTGATGGCATCAGATGTAAGTACAACTCCTCCGGTTTATTGCGCTAGCTTACACGGTTCTGGTTCTACAGGGATTTAAAAATAGTTACACAAAACGGAGCGTGCTGCTCTGACCGGTTTTAAAGGGTTAACAATGACTTTAAAAAATTATATAAAATAGTGTGCAACACCACTGAAGTTTTTTTTTACCTCTCTTTTCCAAATAACTTCTGCTTAGCTTTCCGAGCTTCCCTCGGGTCCTCTTAATCAGCGGTCTCCAACCTTTTTTGCGCCACGGACCGGTTTATGCCCGGCAATATTTTCACGGACCGGCCTTTAAGGTGTCGTGGATAAATGAGGGAGGGGCTAATAATCGGTTCAGTCATTTTTAATGATCGTTGAAAGCCCAGATCGTAATCGTGATTAAAATTCGATTAATTGAGCAGCCCTAGCGTGTTATTATTCCAGTCGTGTAATTCTTGTTCCCTTTCTCTCTGTGGTGCATGTGTCCTGTAGACCAGTTTTGGTGTGTGCTCCCAGTAACATTGCTGTGGACCAGCTGACTGAGAAGATCGATAAGACTGGACTGAAGGTTGTCAGGCTGTGTGCCAAGAGCAGGGAGGCCATAGAGTCCCCTGTGTCTTTCCTTGCTTTACACAACCAGATCAGCAACATGGACAGGTCAGTAACATGAGGGGAAATAGTCCTTCATTTTCCAGGTGTGACCATGTTATATCACAGATTTGGTGTTGTAATGTACTGGTGTAAATAATCTGATGTGTCTTTGTCTCCACAGTATGCCGGAGCTTCAGAAACTACAGCAGCTAAAAGATGAGACTGGCGAGCTGTCGTCTGCTGATGAGAAACGCTACAGGGCTCTGAAGCGCACTGCTGAGAGGGAGCTGCTCATGGTGAGGAGGTGTTGGTTTTCACTTTAAATGCGGCTGGAAGTCGGCGATTTCAGGCATTCTTGGTGCAACAAGTGATTTCAGTCAAACATTGTTTGCCTCTGAGAATTATTCTGCAGAAGCAGTGGCCTAATTTATACATTTAATTTTTAACTACAAGTTGTGGTGCTGATCACTGAGGGCAGCAGCATTTAAACATCCACCACATTAGTTGTCCACATCCTTAGTTGCCTCTCCCTATTATAGACAGTTGCTGCTACACTACTGTGTAGCTAAATCCTGCAACTCCACTGGCCTCAGCCAGTCAGCACATGACAGTACAGGAGAAGAAAATATCCCATTTGAACTGGCTGTCTGTACCAGTCCATTAAGATGATTCAATAGCTTCTTCAACCTGAGATGCAGATAATGATCATAATTTCCTCTTTGTTGTCCAGAATGCTGACGTAATCTGCTGCACTTGTGTCGGAGCTGGAGACCCTCGTCTGGCCAAGATGCAGTTCCGTTCGATCCTGATCGATGAGAGCACCCAAGCCACTGAGCCCGAGTGTATGGTGCCCGTGGTGTTGGGAGCAAAGCAGGTGCAAAACCCAAACAGCTGCATCAGTTCCCAGCTGCTGCTGTTTGCTTTGGTTTCTGTCGTTTTTTTTGCATTAACAGTAAATGAAGAAATACTTTGGCACATGTCAACTAAAAATGTAAAGCTTTGTCATTTAAACTGTAGTAGCAGCTACTGTCAAGTATTAAAACTTTCAACAGTCTGAACATTAATATCTTGTGTTGTGTTGTGTTGTTAAACTAACCAAAGCGTCACGCTTATGTGGCTCTTCTTCCTCCACACAGCTTATTCTGGTGGGTGACCACTGCCAGTTGGGTCCTGTGGTGATGTGTAAGAAGGCGGCTAAAGCAGGTCTGTCGCAGTCCCTGTTTGAGCGCCTAGTGGTCCTGGGGATCCGGCCGATCCGCCTGCAGGTCCAGTACCGTATGCACCCGGCTCTCAGTGCCTTCCCCTCTAACATTTTCTATGAGGGATCCCTGCAGAATGGCGTCACTGCAGGTTTGTTACGATCTGGCAGTTCACTATCTGGTTTGATGAAGGAGCAAATTGATTTCCACACTGATTAGTAGAAGATCCACCAACTTATAACTTAACAATAATTAGACCGTCCTGTTCTCCTCAGCTGACCGCATCAAGAAGGGCTTTGATTTCCAGTGGCCACAACCAGACAAGCCCATGTTCTTTTACGTTACTCAAGGTCAGGAGGAGATTGCCAGCTCTGGAACCTCGTACCTTAACAGGTAAGTTCTCACATTTTGTTTGTTACTTGGTGGCATTTCACTTCAATCCTACTTAAATTTGCTGACGTAATTTGTTTTGGCCCCTGGTTTAAAGCAACTGTGGACGTGATTGCTTTTTTTTTTTTGGCATCAGTTTGCCATAGTTAACTTTAAATCATTGTCCCAATATTGATACGATTGACTGTTTTTTCAGGACTGAAGCTGCCAACGTGGAGAAAATCACCACCAGGCTGCTGAAGGCGGGAGCCAAACCCGATCAGATCGGCATCATCACCCCGTACGAGGGTCAGCGCTCCTACCTGGTCCAGTACATGCAGTTCAGCGGCTCCCTGCACACCAAACTCTATCAGGTATCACTTATAACACAAATGCAAAAATACCCTTTTCCAGCAAACACTTTATAGTTACACACATTAGGAGATATACCAGGACAACATCAACATGGAGCAGTTAGGAGTAGGACGTCCCGTCTCCCCCACAGAGGAGATGGACAAAAAAGAAAGTGAACAACTGGAGAGCCCGAGTTGAGAGTAGACCAACATGAAGTTATTGTTTAAAGTTTAGCACACGACCACTCAGATTTGGTCCTCTGTTTTTGCAATGCAATTTCACCTTTTATCGTGATTCATTATAGCAAGTGGAAATTGCCAGCGTGGACGCCTTTCAGGGCAGAGAGAAGGACTTCATCATCCTGTCTTGTGTTCGAGCCAACGAGCACCAGGGAATTGGCTTCCTGAACGACCCTCGCCGTCTCAACGTGGCGCTGACCAGGGCCAAGTAAGAACTGTTAAAATAATCACAGTGGACAGATGAAGCACGGCTCAATGTATCGTGCGTTTCTGATTTGAATGACTCATGTGTCAAATTTAGCTTCATTTTAACGATCAGGCTATATGAACACACACTAGATTGACTCTGTTCTGCGCACACAACATTTCACACTGTGTGATTTGTGTAAGCTGCAACCTACCCCTCATCAGTTGTCTTATGTCTGAAGGTATGGTGTCATCATTGTGGGCAACCCCAAGGCGCTCTCCAAGCAGCCACTGTGGAACAACCTGCTGAACAACTACAAGGAGCAAAAGGTCCTCGTGGAGGGGCCCCTAAACAACCTGAGGGAGAGCCTCATGCAGTTCAGCAAGCCCCGCAAACTGGTCAACACCATCAACCCTGTGAGTAGGACGCGTCATACATTTTTTTAATTTTTTTTTTATTTTTTAAATGATGTATGAATCCAAACTAATACTGGGAATTGGCACCTGAGTAACAGTGGAAGTTGAGTTAAAAAGTAGTTTAGGATCGTGATACCTTTCCATTACTACCTGCTTGGATTGACTTGACTCTGTTCGACTGGCATTCCATTACAACCTAATGTGCATGGTCGTCGTCACAGCAACGCGGCCAAGCGTCCTGTGACGTAAATTAGTATCCAACAAGATGTGTTTTTGTGAACAAGATGCTCGTGACTCATTGAAGCTGGTTAGTGCAAATCAGTCAAATTTGTTCTAAACATCACCGGTGTTTTCCAGGGAGGACGTTTTATGAGCACTGCAATGTACGATGCCCGTGAGGCTCTCATCCCTGGTTCTGCATACGACCGGAGCAATGGTAATATGTCAGCTTTTTTTTTTTTTTTTTTAAATCAGCAAAACTTTGCATGTCATGTCTTATCGATACTGATGATCTCTTTCAGGTGGACGTCCATCTAATATGTACTTCCAAACACATGACCAGATTGGGATGATTGGTGCAGGCCCAGGTCCCATGGCTGCTATGAATATTCCTATACCCTTCAACTTGGTGATGCCACCAATGGCTCCACCTAGCTATCTAGGTCAGCCCAATGGCCCTGCTGCAGGTACGATAACAGCAAAAGGAGAAGTGAGGAAAGTTTGTTCTTCATTGAAACTGCAAATCTAAACCTAAGAAGGAGAAAAAAAAAAAAAAGGGGGGGGGGGGGGGGAGTTGATAGACCTCCTCCAGCATTGCTCGGACTAGTCCCACCTCAGACTACCTTACGGCACGCAGACGGGTTATTCTGGATGTGTTGTTTTTTTTTGTTTGTTTTTTTTTTTTTTTATGTTCAGTGATTCCAAAAAATTGCTGCTCACTGAGGGCATAATGCAAAGTCCTTCAATGATATTTGATAACTGTCACTTCTCATGCCTTATACCTACCCAGCATAATGACTTGACAGGTTGTGATTTTATTTTTTATTTTTTTCGTTCCTCCCCCTCCTTAAAGGGCGTGGAGCAATGAAAGGTAAGCCTGGGCGTGGTGGGCGGCAGAGGGTCCGTGGTTCAGCACACCAGGGTACCTGTCAGGGTAATGGACCCAACAGTCAGGCCAGCCAGGATGGAGCCTCCCAATCCTTCTCCCAGGGGCCACTGACACAAGGCTACATCTCCATGAGCCAGCCCTCACAGATGAGCCAGCCTGGCCTCTCCCAGCCAGAGCTCTCCCAGGTAACGTGTCACTGTTGCTTAAAGAAAGGATATGCAGCAGAGATTAACGCTAATTTAATGACAACCAAGTTTAACTGCTGCCATAAATATCATCAGTGTTGCTGTTTCATTAATAATCTCTTGGGTTGTGATCATGCATTAATCCTCTGAGAAATTTTTGTTTTGAAATTAACCTGGAATGATGAGTTGCTACATATCTTTTAAAATCATTATAAATACCAGTCTCCTATCTAGACCAGAGAAACTGTATTCTAATCCAGATTCATTCAATTTAAATAAATAAATAAAAGCATTACTAAGATTGAATTAGAAAAGGTTAAAGAAAAAGTTTCCTGTCTAAACACTTTGCAGTGTTTTCCACCTCAGGAACTACCAGGCACTTTTTGATTGGCCATTGTGTGTTCTCACTTTGCAAAAGTTCTGCAGCAGTTCATTCAGGGCTGTTTTCAGGGGAGATAAAAGTGCTTGCTCAGGGGCAGGTACGTCTGAGTGTCCCTTGAAAACGTCTGGATGACTCTCAACACTGATCGGTTAAACTCTGAAGGCGTCGGTGGACAAACTTGAACAATCTTGGATGGAAAAACAACTGATTTGTGTACCGTTATGTCCTCCAGGACAGCTACCTGGGTGACGAGTTCAAGTCCCAAATCGACGTGGCTTTGTCCCAGGACTCGACCTACCAGGGTGAACGTGCGTACCAGCATGGCGGCGTGACTGGACTGTCGCAGTACTGAAGTGTAAGTACATGAACTATGTCTTTAGCTGCAGTGTAGTGTCAAAGTATTAAGAGGAAAGGTGATCACATGACTGATTGCCACAAGCTTCAGGTGTCTCACTGATCTTGGCTAACTTACAATATATTTTAAGTCCAGTTTCACATAAAACTTTGTGAAAGTGCCTGAAACCTCAGGAATCATCCACTGGAAATGTTATATAATAATTGACTTGTGGATGAGCTAAAATCACATCAGGCATATAAAACATGTTATGCAAAAGCTCTAACCAGCTCAACTTTTCTCATCCGTGTTGTCTTGCAGGTTACCCAAAGAAGGGAGCTAGGCTTGAGCTGAGCTTAGTTCATCAGCTTTTTAATCTGGGAAATAATAAAAACATAAAATGGATACCTGTTTTCCTCTGCTACAACCGAAGCACCACCAAGTGAAAGCGACGGGATAGCGAAACCAAACCAATGACCAGCGAGAGAAACAAAGAGGGTAGAAGAAGAGAGCACGAACAGACAAGCAGGGAGATGGCATAAGAGGCCGAGTGAACAAGTGAGAGGCAGGAACCAATGCCCGTGAAGGAGGGAGGTCGAAAAGATGGCGGCTTGTGGTCGGGCTGCTGAGGGAAACACGAGAGGTCCAAACGGTCTCTCATGGGAATCCAAATGAGGTTGAGCTCCAAATAAAATAATCTTCCCAACACCTTCCCATCCACAGCGTCTGAGAAAAGTTTATACGCTCGTCTTCAGGTGAAGATCGTAGATTTTCAGCAGAATTTGAAGAAACCTGGTTTCACGACCTGGTTGCCGTTCTGCTTCCCCATGCTTAAAAGCTGGTTGACTATCAACCTGTGCAGTGCCCTGGACTGTTTTTAAAATTAGGTTTGACATGGGAGAAGCGTGCTACCTACTGTCTTCTACTGGACCCTCCAAACCTCAGCAGCCTCTAAAGAAAGCGGCAGTCGACGGACCCTCTCAGAGAGGAACGACAAACTCTGTTTCTGTGTCTGAGTCTGATATTGAAAGGCCTTTCATTTGCCTTGAGAACCACTGGCTCGTTCACAAGGTCTGCAGTGGGGTGGTTTCGACCACCCGTCAGTGGTGGAGGGGCATGGGGATTTCAGACTTTTTTTTTTTCCTTCGTTTTCAAGACATGAGACGCGAATCCCGACGATGTCGCGATCATCATGGGACAGTTTACCTTTCTTACCACAGAGCACAAAATTGCAAAAAAGTCATTGAAACTATCAAACGTGACCAGCATTGAATATTCAGCTCGGCGTCATTTGATGTTTCAGCAAAGGCTTTTTTTTTTTCCCCCTCTTATTTTAATCTTTCAGACGACGGCGTCTTTGACGTCCCGCTGTCTTTTTAAAACACCCTGTGTACGCTTACAATGGCAAATGCTTGAATGCTTTTGCTCTGAGTGATTTCCTCAGGGGATTGTGGACTGTCCACACTCATCACGTGAATCCCTGCTTAAGGTAAGAGAAACTAAACGGGGACATTTAGATGAGGCTAACAGGCAGTCGTGGCGATCAATCAACCGCAAGAAAGTAGAAGAAAAGGAAGGTGGCTGAGGCAGAGAAGGAAACATGTTAAAGTCAAAGTTTTAGGGGAAAGAGTGGACTTTTTCATACCAGATGCCACTGTGTTTTCCACCTTATGAAGCCATATTAAAGGTCACGTTGACCACCCAAATACAACGAAAGCTAATCAGGTTGAAAAGAAGTGTTTGAAATTCAGAAATGAACTTGACCCGAAAGACTTTTGGTTCCTGTGGATTCAAATTGTTCTGTTATTAACCCCCAGTCACTCACAGCAGAAAATGCCACCCAGTACTGATCGGGCGGTGGCAGAGAGATGAAATAAACAGCGAATGAGACCAGAATCAGTGCCTATAACCGCTCACCCTCAGATAAACAGCCGCAGCACAAGCATGAATGTAGTTCCAGTCAAACGACCAGCATTTCCAACAACCTTTCTGACACCAGAGGGCTTAAGAAACCCACAGAAAAGGACTTGTTTTATTTATATATTTTTATTGTTTGAATAAAATGCGAGTGAGTCTAGCAGCTGGGCTGATTGAGGGGCAGGGGATACAAAAGCCACCTTCCTTCTCTGTGAGGTAAAAAATGGAGGTTGTTAGATTTTATTTTCCCCTTCTGTGGCTGTTTGATTTGTGCTGAGCAGTTCCTCCTGAGTTGATCCACTTTGCTTTCGTCAGACATTTTGCTGCCGTGTGCATCGTTTCGTTGTGTAGTTTTACTGAAATATGGGATATATCTATTTTTTTCGTAGCAACTTGCTGAGTACAGGAATGAGCGGGACGCCGTTTCCTTTCTTTTCTTTTTTTGTATCTTCTCTTCAAACTGTCCGAAGGATTGTAGTTTTGTAACTTCTTCCAGGAATGACACTTTCTGAACACAGCAAGAATGTACTGCACCGTTGTTTCTCACCTGCTTCTTATTTCTGCACACACGTGACAATCATGTTGCGCTTTACATTGTTATGTTTGAGTTAGAAATAGTTGACATTTTAGCATATCAACTTGTTCCGGTGAATCCTAATGTGTTAGAGCTTTAAAAAAATTTAAAAAATGTTGCCGTAATATTTTTTTCCTCCCATCTTGAGCTCCAGTCAATTCCAACATGTGCAGCAATCATTGAAGATGTGATTCTGTTCCACACAGAGCGTTCATTCACCACGTCATTAGGCCGAGATTTAATTCATGAAATAAAGTCTCAATGTGATGTAAATACATATTTGAAACAGTCTTATTTGCAGTGACGTTTCATCACAAGATGCTGATTCTCTTGTTAAACTGAATCAATAAACGCTGTCAACTTCAGTTGTTTCTGTGGCTTGAATTTTATTTGCAGGTACAAATATTACAGGTTATTATACAGTGTGCAGTATATACATGAGGCGGTTTTCATGCAGTTGCCTGCGCCGCCGCTTTCTTTTTCGTCTGTCTTCTCTTCATCAGTTTCTGTTTCTGAATGCTCTCCTGGATTTTCTGTTTGAACTTCTTCTTCTGGCTCCTGATCTTCTCCAGCTCAGCTTTCCTTTTGGCCTCCAGCTCTGGATCCTGAAATGGCAGGAAATGACTTCTTGAATACCAGAATGCCAAACTCACCGTAGGGCAGGTACCAGGTATTTTAGGCACTCTATTTAAAACACGGTGAACAGAGAGGTGCCTGCTGCTATCATGTGTGTCCATATTCATTACACCTGTGCAGCCAAAACATCACACTGCTACTAAAGGCTTGTTTCACACAGGCTAGTTATGCACACGGTCATAATAACACGTACTGGTTATTCCATCAGTTCTCCGCTGCAGAAGGGCGCTGGACACTTATGATGGATTTTCTCTTGTAGAGAATCCATACTAAAAGTAGACATGGCCACAAAAAGCTACTGCCTGTGAGTGTGAGCAGCGTAACCTTTGACCCTCAGCGACCACAGCTGTGTTGTAGTCGCTGGCTTGACAAGATACAGAACCCCAATCAGAGATGACAGAGTGGTTATTAAATGTTCTCTGCTTCATGCTCTGTGTGGGCTCTCATTACTGTTACATTACGTTGTCATCACAACGGTGATGAAAGAACAAAAAAGATGTAACAGTTAAATGCAACACTGCTGCAAGGCAGACTCGTCAAATAAAAACATTTCGACTTGATTTAATTTACTTGAATCCTGCGCTTCACTTCTTTATGTCAGGTGAACATCAGAGCTCCCAAACTTTAAACTGGATGTATTTAGTCACAGGTTACTTTCCGACAGCCTCGCAGCAAAATATTGTGTGCTGTGACAAATGCCATCGTCAATGTTGCTCCAGCAGCTGCAATTACAGCACTATAAAAGACTTACACACAGTTTGCACTGGTGGAACTTTATAGCTAGCTCTAATTTTAGTTGCATATATTATTCCTTCATAATCTATATCACACAGTATCCTGTAAATAAATGAAAAATAATAATTTAAAAAAAAATCCAGCTCATTTTAAACTAAAACTTGGCTAAAACATCGTGCACAGGTGATGTATTCAGCATAAGTTACCATGGCGATTTAGCCCGGTAAAAAGAGCTCACCGAGTCATTAATCTTGCTTTGCCGTTCACCCTTCGGGAGTAGGTGATGTCATCAGGAGACAGTCAAATACTGGATAACATTTAATTTGTCTCGTATTCATAGTTTTGGCGAGTCGATGAGTAACGCTGCTGTTCTGAATGTTTATGAGCTTCAATCAACCTTAAATGTGAAGTAAAAGGCATCAAGCATGACTCGTAAAAATTTCAGTTTATAAGAAGCTGTTTATTTTTTTACAGACCTTTCATAGACTCTAGTCTAGTTTTACTATTTATATTTATATCAAACTATTAAAATTATTTTGTCCCTTCTGCCTAAGTAGCAGTCACCCCGAGATCTGGAAAATAACGTTCAACTCGACTTAAAAATATAATAATGATGCTTCTAATCAAAAACAGAATAATGTTTAAATAGTTCACTAAGAGGCTGCACTCACCTTCCCCTCCAGGATCAGCTGTTTCCTCTTGTTGATCTCTTTTTTCTCATCAAAGTCTGTTGACTCGAGTTTCTGCAACATGGAGTTTACAGTGAAAACACTTAACTGGTGAGGCAGGTTCAAAACAGGCATCCCTGACTAACGGGACAATTTTCAGACTGTCAGTCATCGTGTGAAATAACAGCGATGTTCCACTTTAACTGGATTCAGCACAGTGAAAAGCAAGAGGTGAGCATAAGTGATAAAACATCCGTACTATCTCACACTCCCGCCGGGTCACGTTGACCTGGGTGAGGATCTTCAGGACTTCCTTCTCCTCCACAGGATATTCCTTCAGCTTGGTTTCTGTAAGAAGACGAGGGGCCAGTGTTTAAACACACACACACACACACTTTGTGATATTTACAAGATGGTGATGAGCTGCAGATCTCAAAAAGCAAAAATCATTATCTAATCTCTTTTGCGATCAGAAATTGTGCAAACATCCAAGTTTAAGATAAAATACAATCTCTAAAAGTCAAAAGTTTTACATGTTTTACTTATTAATGTTACCGATGGACTACAATCTATCCTGAGGTGCAGCTTTCCTACCAGCTTTATTCACAGGTCTTTAAACTGAGCCCTAGATGCGACTTACGAATCTGTTCTTCGATGGAGTGAATCAGGTGGATGTCGTACTGCGTGACCAGCGTGATGGACACTCCGTTCCTCCCTGCAGGAGGAAAACATCACAGTGTATGAGTGGTGTTTATGTCGCGAGGAAGACGATTTCAGAAGAAAAAAAGAACCAGAAACAAAACCTGCTCTGGCTGTTCGCCCGACTCTGTGGATGTAGATCTTGGGAAGGCCGGGGGTGTTGTGATTAATGACGACCTGGACAGTTGGGATATCCAAACCTCTGTGGGTGGGAAGTAACAGGAAAACGCATGTTTCTGCATTGAAATGCTTTGTGGTGTCTCCATTGAGGAGTGACAGAAGCCTTAAACAGGCTCACACTACATAATGTCTGTGTCAGATTTGTTGATTAGTCATAAAAATGTGGCCTTTTCATTTCTTTCCAATGCTCTGCGTGCATTCTCACCTGGCAGCTACATCAGTCGCTATCAGGATTTTGTAGACGCTGGCTTTGAACTTGGCGAGGTTTGCAAATCGTTGTTTCTGAAGAACAAAAAGCACAGTCTGTTATTCTGCGGGTTCATTTATCTGCTATAAAAAGCTTTTCAACAGACTCTTTGTCCCTTTAATGACACAAATATAATTCCCAGATATTTGTAGAGGACCTCTGAGGAATTGTGAAATCTCCAACACAGAAAGCAAAGTCAAATGCTTTGTAGGTGCAAAGTTAATTGACTGCACCTCACTCAGCTGTCATTGCAAAGAAGCTGCCCTTAAAATGTCTCAGCAGGCCCCCTGCTGATGTCAGTTTGTGCCCTTGCTGCTGTTCACACAAGCCTCACCTGTTTCATCATGGAGTGCAGAGAGATGGTTGGAAAGTTAAACTCCCGCAGCATCATGGTGAGGATCTGACAGCTCCTGAATTGGTCAAGAAAATGTATTCAGTGCGACGTGAGCATAACCACGGCTACAAAAAGGCGAGAACACTCAAAGACCTGCACGCAGAAGTTTTACATCATTCATATGATCGTTTTTTTCCTCTTCTAAATCAAATATATGTTATAACATGTGGAAAATTAATGATCACAGTCCAGACTGTGCTTCATAAAACAGCACTGCCTTGCTTTAATCTGTAAATGTGCACACAGGATGCTGAACCCCTCGTGGCTTCTTACTTGCACGTGTTGGTAAAAATGATGATGGACCAATCATCATGCTCATCGGTGAATGTCTGGATCAGATGAACCAGGTAGGCGTCCTTCACCTTCTCTGGAGTGAGGATGTATCTCTGGTCCAGCTCCTCTACCGTTCGTGTTCTGACAACATCAATAACAAAAGATAAATCACTGACCACTGATTAGATTTGATATTTCAAAAATATAACAGACAGCATCGCTGAAGGTGACGGGGCTTCAGAAACATCAGGTGATGAAACACCTGAACACTGTGGAGCCTCTGTGACACAGCGCTCATGCTCAGTTAGATTCTATTACCTTTTTCTGCCCACCGAGATCAGAAAACAGATTTAACCTCACCAGGAGGAGAAAACATGTAAAGCTGAACAGAGAACATAAAGCTCAGCTGCTGAGCTGCTGTTTTATTCTGTACACACTTTCACATTTTACATCGTTTCTTTTAGTTTTCTGTGAACGTATCCGGTGAAAATCTGCACACGCCGTTTCCCAATCTGAACCCTGCTAACAGTTTTATTCGATTTCTCACTGGATCATGAATAACCTGCAAATCGCGAGACAGATGCAGGTCACTCACTCCGATTTGCTCTCCCAGAAGAACGGTTCGTTCATGGCGATGCTCTTCAGCTCCTGCAGGGTGTCGGTCAGTGTGGCGCTGAACAGCAGCGTCTGACGCTTGGCCGGCAGGATCTCCAGGATCACCTCCAGGTCTTTGGTGAAGTCGGTACAGCCCTGCTCCAGCAGCCGGTCTGCTTCATCCAAAATCTGCCACAGACAAAAAGGAGACACACAAACAGTCACTAAAACCAGGAGATATTATATACAATTACATCACAGTTACTGAACATCTAACTGTGGCTCCACAAGGTGGAAAAATACTAAACAGTGTGCACACTGGTGAAAGATTACAACTTGTATGTGACATAAGTACTTCATATAAACAGAAGTTTATGTAATAACAATAGTCTCATCATTGGATCTGGAGTTTCGGTGAACTCACCAAGAACTGGATCTTCTTCATGCTGAAGGTGTTGGAGCTGCGGATGTGATCGGCTAGTCGGCCTGGCGTTGCTACGACTACATGTGGTTGGTTGGACAGCTCCAGGGCCTGGGTCACCATGTCTGCCCACAACACAGCAGAGTCAGCACAGAGCACGAGTATCAGACAAAAGCAAACCAAGTTCATGGAAAATGGCAACACTGTTTGGTTCCTGCAGCTGAGCATCATCACATTTTGAGCAGGACTCCCACCTTTAACGGTGAACTGTGAATTCTGCACAGGTGGAATAAATTCACTCAAAGCACAACAGAAACAGGTAAATCTGGCACATTTTTACACTCTGATTAAAGGTCAGCTGCTCAATTATTTGCTTCAAAAATACTGATGAGAGATTTCAGGGGGAAAAGAATCTCTGATGTTTATTCTTTTCTTTTTTTTGTTGTTGCAAAAAACAAAAAAACAAAAACCTCAACCCAGAGATAAGAAAGTAGTTACCCATTCCACCGACGATGATGCATTCTTTCAGACCCAAAGGTTTCCCCAGGACTCGAAACTGCTCTGCAATCTGATAGGCCAGCTCCCTGAGTGACATATTTACATCATAATGAGTATTTATGGTACTGTGTAAAAATCTTGAACGACCCCTCATTTCTTTATATTTTGTTTCCAAGGATCAGACTTTCTCATTTTTTTTTTTTTTGTGGTCTTAAACAATAGTTCTTTGGGCTTTCTGAAGGTCTTTCAGAGTTACTCATTGGCCTGCTTTTCACTCATTTTCAGTCTAGTCCTTGTACCTGACCATTTTCAGATGAATGTTTTTGGTTTGTTAAGCCAACACTGACCTATGACTCATTCAAGGATAAAGGAGACACTTAGCTCAAAGGATGAACCAGTATTAGAATAACACGCTCCAAAGTAACGTGTTAATGTAATAACATTAGATTTTTCAGTAACTTAGTAACTCTAATAAATTCAGTAATCATATTGCAGTTATAATTACTACAGAGTAACTTGCCTGTGAGAAAAAAAGCAGTTTATCAAATTACTTTCTCTGACGTGCAACTAAGCAAAGTACTGCATTACTTTTAAGAGAAGCAAAGAGCAACGTGTACTGCTTTTTTAAAACTACGAGCCCAACACTACACACAACAGGCTGATCAACGAAGCAATTTTAAACCGAATCTTTAAGCACTTTGTTACCAGCTGCCTGTAATTAAAAACACATTTTTCCCATTTCTTTAGTTAAATCTGTGAAAATGAAGATAACACAGCACAAAATAGTATTTATGCACCAACCCAGTGATTCTAAATTATCACCATGAATCTTGAATGTACATCGAGGTTATTATAATGTATAATAAAACTAGATATGAAAGAAGTTAGTTACCTAAATTTAGCTAGACTTTTGGAAAAATGTAAACTAATTAAAATGACTTTGTGAACTTGAAAACGAACTAAAATAAAATACAAACATGGAGGAAATATCCTTGGCTTTTATCTTGGTAAAAAACATTATTACAGCTTGTCTGATGAGGCATTACTGAGACTCTGGATGCCCACATCTGTCCCCTGCACTGACCTGGTAGGAGTGAGCACCAGGCAGAAGATGCCGTACGGGTCCTCTGAGAGTTTCTGCAGCACTGGCAACACGAACGCTGCTGTTTTCCCACTGCCGGTCTTGGCACAGCCCATACAATCCCGACCTGTGGAAAGAAACACCTCAACAATGATGGAGCAAATGTAGAGCTGCCGAGGAAGTCCACCTCCGCTGTGTAAATAACATAGAAAGTCTTCCAGACATCCTCAACACCAGCTTAACAGTTACTCAGAGATCCTCCGGCAGGTATTACAAGCATATATGTGACAGTATCCCCGCCCTGTCTTACCTTCGAGGATAGCTGGCATGCAGTTTTCCTGGACTGGAGTGGGTTTGTTGATTCCCAGCTGTTTACACTGTTTAACCAGCCAGTCTGACAGACCGAGGGAGGAAAAGTCGCCCATTTCTGATTTACCTCGTCCTCTGAAGCTCGGTGAGATCAGCTGTGGACGCGTTTTGATAAAAGAATCGCTAAAATACTCTTATTTCAGCAAACACTAACACATCCTCGTGTATCAGGTCCGCGGGCGCTTTCTGATTACGTAACAAGAATGCGTCTTCTTCACTGGAGGAAAGTGCGCGTTGCTGCCATCTCCTGGTCGGTGTAGCGAACGACACTGAAAGCAGAGAGTGGAGCAAAAAAAAAAAAAGTTGATAGATCGGTTAATTTATTTCTGTCCCCACAGAAATCCAATCTCATCTATTCTGGAACGATGCTAAAGCTGACCCTTCATATATGAGCTGTTTCTCTGTGACATGCGCATCATTCAGCGTTTTTAACGCATTAAAATTAAAGCAGGAACATGCAGAGCGTTCTTATGTGCCTAAATAATGATGTAATGAAACTATATATGAGACCTTGGGCCCCCTTTGTAAGACTCAATTTAATTAAACGTTGCATATTCACAAAGAAATATGCACACGTAAAGGAGCTTGACGCTTTGCCAGGTTTCGAGTTCTTTGTGTCCAGCACTACAGATTTTTGACCTCTGAACCTGCCAGAGCCTCAGCATTTTCATTGTAGAGCTGGGCTGTCTCTACTTTGTCTTTGCAGCGCACATTTAAAGGAAATATTGAATAAAATGTGCCTATCTGTAAATCCCCAATCTTTACAGTAATATATATATTTACCCGGATTTCTAAGATTTGGTTTTTATTGTGAAACACAAGCCTTCAGGGTTCTGAGAGATCACCTGTCGTAAAGTTCTCGCCATTCACGTCACAATGATGAAGTGAGACAAAGTTTCAGATCGATAAAAACCTGTTATTTTCTCTATGTGGCAGATTGTGTCAGACTGATCGCTTCGTGGTGCATTGTCACGTGTGATTAATGGCCAGCAAGATGAAGGGAATCTTTCACAGGCATCATAAAAATACACTTTCTCTGGTCAGAACTTGTTAAATTTCACATCAGTCAGAAAATGTTTTTTTATTATCAGAAGGTGGTCCGTGTGGGTTTTAGAGGCTTTGCAGTCAGCCACGTATCCTGATCTGCTTGGGCATAAACCTTGAACTTAAACCTTGACTTTTTCCTGGCTCTCTGTGCTTCTGCGCTGCGCAGAACTGCAGCAGTCTCACATGGAAAACTCCAGAATCTTCTTTCAAAATCCAAGATTTGATTCTCTGCATAGATTTATTTGTTAATGTCTTGCAGATGATCATGCGAGTATTTTCTTCACCTGCCACTGTGGGCTTGCGAAGGACAGTGTGAGTTAATTCAGTTACTGCTTGACTAGAGAGGCAGAAGAAGCTTCACCAAGAAAAACCCATCTGTGTCTGTACACCGGGCTGCCAGAGGTGATTAATGCCCTGTGTGTTAAAGGCAAAGGCCTGAAGGTTTAGCTCCATCCTGTCCAGACCGTCCAGCTGTGCTGCAAACTGCCTTGGACCGAGTGAAAAGTGTCTCTCTAAATTAAAAGGAAAATTGCTTGAATGCAAAGGCGAGGATCCGATGTTCCCTGCTGCCTCCCTGCAGCACAGAGGCGCAGTCAGCTGCATCGCTGTAACAGCCCACTGAGCAACATGATTAGCGCTCCCATTGCTCTTCCACCACACTTGAGGCTCCAGTCTCCCATGTTCAGCCTATATTCATGCAGATAAATCAGTGGAGACTCTTTCTAAGCACACAGAAATATTTCCAGCACTTTTAGGGGGAAACATAGAACTTTAACAAGAAAGCAAAATGGTGCAAACAAGTTTTGCTTTTCCAAAAAGAAACCGACTGTGTAGCACTTAACCGACCTGTCTATATCCCAGATCGGCGATGCACTGAAAGCATTTGGCAAATTATGAAATGGAAAAATACAACAAAGGAGGGTGTGAATAGACTTAGTCTCAGGAGATCCAATATGGCTATAAAAACTACAGCAATTGCTCTCAGTTTTCAGAGGCTTAATGCCTGCATCTGAGTTTAAAAAACAAAACAAAAAAGCTCTAATCTAATCTGGCATATATTTGTACATTTCTATACTGATTTGAAATAATTGGGATTACCATATAGCTCTTTATAAACATCTCCATACTCACCATAATCTGGTTTGACATGAGATTAACACATCAAGTGCAGCAGTGCGCATCATGACTGATTGTTTGCTTAAGCTTTTGTCGTAAATAGCTATCGGGGCGGGGGATTTAAGGCTATAACTATGTCATTTTGACATATAAATGAACAGTCGGAATAATGAGGAGTCATTTCCACGGAGCCCGTTAGATGGCACTGTGGAGACCCCGCGGTCCCACAGAAATAGTTGAATGGAATCCCAGTGTGATCTGGCACAGTGGTAGGAGGGGAGCGCAGCACACAAGTCCTGGAGGAGGTTTGAGCCAAGAGCACTGTGCTGCCCGACTTTTCATCGACATTCGTCCGTCTGTCCGAGCCGCAAAGCAGAGCCAAACGTTCGCGGTGCGTAATTACGCACGGATACGACAGTTTCGCGGTATTCTTGGCTGTGGAAACCCCGCGGACAAAGAAGGGCAGGCGGGCTGGAGTGCAACTGACTTGAGCGGAGAGGAGTACTGTTGGAGGGGAAACTGGAGGAATCTGGAGTCGGAAGTGATTTGTCTTTTTTTTTCTTTCAGAAATGTAACTTACGTCCAGGGTTTTAGGAAAGGAAAAATCTTTTTGGCGAGAGGGAAATTAGGAGTGGATTTAACCTCCAAAATAACATCTAAATCCTCGGAGCATGGGGTAAGTTGTGGTTTTGTGTCTGAAATCTTTTCTCTTCAAGTGTTGATTTAAAAAAAGAAAAAAAGAAAAGCTGAATGTGAACTTTGTGACGAAGTAGTTTCGTTTCTGACGACGTGGGTTTTTGATTCCGTTGGACGGCTTCTTGTACAAGCTTTTGGAGCAATTCTACCGTTAGTTCACACGTGACAGTCTGCTGTTTTCTTTGTTTACATCCCGGTAGCTGCTGGGAGAGAAAGGAGTCTTTAATTTGAAACGCAGATCCCAACTTATTTTGATCAAAACTCTATTTTTTTTGACCGCTGTGCCGACGGAGATAATCGCATTACGTGTAATCGTCTGGTTGTCACGCTGGCGGTTTGTTTAGAAGTAATGGTAATTTTTTTATGATGACGCACACGGAGGTCATTTAAATGCTCCAACTGCTGAGACTTCCTCTATTCTGTTCCTCCTCACTGAAGAGAGAGTCTGCAGGCTGAATCTGTTGCAGGGGATCCTGGGTGGCTTTTATTGGAATGCTGTTGGTGTCATGCTGCGCTCAATCTCATTAACTCTGTCAGTGTTTGCGTGTGTTCAATTATACGTGCAGGTCTCCAGCTAGGCTTCAGATACACCTGAACCCTCTTCCCACTACCAGAGTCCAAGCTGTTAGCTTCCAACCTCTGGGAGACTTATATGGTGCTTTAAGATGCTCCTTAAATGAATGCAAAGCACGAGAGCATCATCTTTTATCTTTAATGTGATTTCACTGATGCGCCACGATAAGCTGGCACCCGCAGGAGGATCCGATTTCACTGCATTATTGCATTATTGTGGTTTTACATTCTATTTATTAGCAGTCTAAACTACTTAATGTAATCGTTCTCAGTGCACAGTAATGCAACAGTGCCGATATTTACCCGTTTACTGCTCAGATTAGACCCCGTTTCCTAAAACGTGTGCTCCTATACAGCTAAAATGTGATCTTAAAATACATTTCAAGAACATTTATTTTCTTGCCAGCAAAATATTTGGCTTGGAAATGCCTCAGGGTCGAGCTTGAAGAGGTGTCTGGAGAGAGGAGAGGGACTTTTGGGCATATCTGCTAAAAGTGCTGCCCTGTGACCCCGGATCCAGATAGTCAGAAGAAGATGGATGGAAAATATGTGATAATGGAAAATCTGCACTGTAAGACAACTATCATCCAGGAAACTCAGATTTGAACAGTTTTTCGTTGAGCTTAATATTTTCTTTTATTTATTTGGTTGGATCCAGGACCAAAATTGAGTTGGTCAGGTTAACATTTATGTGGCGGGGCATAGTCCGAGGACGCACCTGAGCGGCACCTTTTCTTTTTTTTGTTTACAATTACCATTAAAAAAATAAATAAAGTAAACTGGCCAACAACAAGTAGCTATACATACCTGAAATTCCAGTATGAATTGTAATATTTCACTTGTGTTAGTGCAGTGATTGGAGTACTTTTACAAAGTGATTGCAAACTGCTGTAAAGCACCCACGCATTCAATTCTTAGGTTTGAAGGTTCGAGGTTTCAAAGTCATGGAAATATTTGTGGTTTCAGGGCTTTGAAACCACAAATTTTTCTTTTGCTGTCGTGTTTTCCATGTGTGAGATGGAGAGGGTGCACTGGAATGTGTTACTGTCAATAAAAGTCAGATTAGGAACTAAATACCCAACCCCAGTCAGCGTGGCATTGTGCCACAGTGTCAACGCTAAAAGCTTAAAGTAGACTGTATCCACTCTGTTGATGCCAGCGGGGAAATGGTCCTCTGACAGTAACAAACAAGCAAACATCTGCTCCGATGGCCTGTGTTTGATGCATTTTCACTGTCAGAGCTTAAGCCAGGCATCAACTCTGCTTCATCCCTCTGAGCAGCAGAGAGGCAGCAGGATTCAGTCACCTGGGCCAAATGGCAAAAAAGGAAAAAAAAGCTAGATTTAGTCACTGGGCCACTGTGTACTCTCAAACAGGAGTCTGCAGAACTCATAATATCCAGAGACAGCCTGCAGCTCTTCTTCACACTTGACAGATGGAGCAGAGTCTTGATTAAGAGTCGCTTCAGGTCCATAAACCAAATGAATTTTCACACAGGTGCTTTCAAGCCGTGCTGCTTGTCTTGGAGTTCTTGTTCTTATCCTCTGACATGGGTAGCCTGGAAATGGATGGAGATGCAGTCTTGATATAATGAACACCTTCTAGCTTGAGGCAACAGGCTGCAGATTTAGACAGGGTGAAGTTTATGACCAGTTTCTATTAATTCAACATCAATGCTCGGCAACAGCAATACATTAAAAATGGTTCAGAAAATCTGCATTTTCGGGCAGCATTTGGAGGAGCCTAATGAATGGGTTTATTGTGTGTTAATGACACAAGAACTATGTATAAGTACTATTTTTAAATGGAGCTGTGGTCTTAAGTGTAAGTCTTTTTCGTGTGTGTTTTTAAGCAGGTCTAACCTAAATGAAATTCTTTGTTTTTACCACATTTATGATCCTTGAAGTGTTTTGTGCAGGATATGATCATGTTCTCTTGGTACTGTTGATAAGTACAACAACCTCCCCAGTTCCAAATAATTGTAACACTTTTACTCTTCCATGGAAAATATTAGCTCATTTTGAATTTATTGGCAGCAAAACATCTCATAAACGTTGGATCGGGGCAACAAAATGCTGAAAAAGTAAGTGTTACTGAAAGGAAACAACATTTTGCCATAATGACATTTGGCAACAGGTCTGCATTTAATGAAAAAATATGAAGACTTTTAAATGTCTCCTCATTTACAGTACATAATATAATTCAAAAATATTCAGTGTCTGGAGAAATCGCTGTGCACAAGGGACTAGGCTGAAAATCAATACAGGGCGCATATGATCTTCTGTCCCTCATACAGCATTGCATTAAAAACAGATATGATTCTTTCATGGAAATCGCTGCATGGGTTCAGCAACACTTCCAGAAATCACTGTCTGCATGCACAAATGCAAGTTAAAGGTCTATGATGCAAAGAAGAGGCATATGTTAACATAATCCAGAAATGCTGCCATTTTCTCTGGGCAATGCTCACTAAAAATGGATAGAGGAAAACTGGGAAAATGTTCTGTGGTCAGACAAATCAAAATTTAAAATTCTTCTGGGAAAACATGGACACTGTTCTGGATTTAAGTGTTGATAACAAGACTATCCGGCTTGTTATCAACACTCATCACTACATCAGTGCCTACGGAATTGGCAGCATGTGCATCTGGAAAGGCATCAAATAATGCTGAAAAGTGTACATGCAATATAATGCTCCCATCCACATGTCTTTCTCAAGGAAGGCCTTGCATATTTCATTAAGACAATACTAAACGACACACTGCATCTATTACAGCATTGCTTTATAGTAGAAGTCTGAGCTGCCTGCAGTAGAGACCAAATTTCACCAACTGAGAACAATTGGAGCATCTTGAAACCAAAAATACAAGAAAGAAGACACTTTGAGAAGTCCTGTATCAGACAAGAATGGGACAACATTCCTCCTCAGTTCCTAGACATTTACAGACTGTTGTTAAAAGAAGAGGGCATGCTACACAGTGGTAAACATGGCCCTGTCCCAACTTATTGAAGTGTCGCTGCCATCAAATTCTAAATGAGCTAATATTTTTCCTGAAATAGTAAAATGTCTGTTGTGAATAAAACATGGGTTTATGAGATCTGCGGATCACGGTATTCTGCTTTCACTGACATTTTACACAATGTCCCAACCTCTTGATGTGGACCCCCTGAAGCAGTGGCTGGTAAGATCAGCAGGTTTTATGCTTCACCTTATAACTTGAACTATCTCCTTCTTGTTCTGCTGCAGAGGAGTGGTCTGCCAGCTGTAAAATGTACCCGCTACACCGAGAGAGGTACAAACACACCGCTGTCTCTGTGTTGTTGCTCTGTCTGATAGGGATGGGTGATACCTCCTACCAATTAATGCTGAGCTTTAGGTCACCGTGTGTACCTTTCACTCAGCAGAAGCTGCTTAATTACAAACGCCTGGGGTATTCAAAGCGTATAAGTTTGGTATCTATTAATATTATTTGGTTTTTTAAAAAGTGTAAAAAGTAGCTCAGTATGAATATAGGGACGCTTGTAAAATTTAAAGTAGGGCAGCTATTAATGGAAATGTCACCATTACATCATGAAATTGTGAATTTTTACAGTTAGTTGTTTTTTTGTTTTTTTTGATTCTCCAAAATAAGACATCAGGTATTAATACATTGGGGATCAATTCTCCCATCCCTGCTTCATTAAATATTTATTTGCCTTTGAACAAAATCCACCCTCATCTCATTCTCCCCATTGTGTTAATCCTCTGCTCGGTATCTGTGGAAACTGTAACAAGCTGTAAGATGTGATTCGCAGAGTGGAGGTTTCATGCTTGTCGTGATGTGCAAATGTTGTCAGCATGTTGTGCTGCCCTCGCTGTCATCACCTGGTGTCCCTTTTATCACGCTGTCGTCCTGTCACACACTTTGTCGCGGCTCAGCTGTTCCATGCGCTGCTGGATTGTTTTGCAAGTGCATCGTGTTGTACGAGCTCTTGGCATGTTTTGCATGTTAAGCCTCGGTGTTTAAAATAACTACAAATGTTAAAAAAATGTTGTGGTGTAAAAATATACTGTGGATATTCTTGACTCAAGTTAAACTCATTGTTTTTTTGCTCTGTTTTTTGGGTGGGAGGGGGGGGGGGTTGTGTGAAACACTTTCTTTGAGCAATTTAGCGCTTGTAGCTTCACATTTAAGATAAGATAAGATAACCTTTATTAGTCCCTCGTGTGGGAAATTTGTTTTTACTGAAATATTTTTCAGCATTCCTCATTCACAGAAACCTGTTGTTGGTTGGCTGAACACAACTCTGCCCACTCAGTGAACACAGTCAGTATAAAAGGCCTCAGGCACATGAAAGCTTCACTGACAAATAATGGACTCTTAAAAGAAACAAAAGTTGAGTCTTCTCTTCTCTTCTAGGCCTTGACAATCAGTTGTATGTTTAAATCATAAAAATAATGAGGTGCTGGTGTCAGTTTCATCATTTTTTTCTTTTTAACTGTTAGTTGAGTAAAGCAAACTCTGATTTTTTTTTTTTTTAGCTTGTGGGATTTTATTGTTTTAGTGTTTTGTGAAATTGAAAAAGCAGTTAGATGCAGCAGGTCTGGATTTAGCTAGCTCATGAAGACAATTTCAATACATGTATCATGCTTCTTTATCCTTTTATACAGAAATGTGGAGCCATCTACATTTGTTGTTTAAGGTGGCGATAACTGCTGTAATTAATGTAAGATGTATATAGCCAGCGTACATGAATGTATAGTTTGATGAGGATGGAGCTGATCAGCTAGCTAACTAACTACTGTAAGCTAGAGCTAGGTCAATGCTAGCTAACTAGCTGGATTAGGAATGTGCATCCTTTTATTTACTGCAATGACATTTGTGATGCTAGATGTGCCAAGTGAAAAACAGGCTTCCAAGAAAACAGCCACTGGCTGGAAAAACTAAACAGTAGACTCTTTGGAGAAGGAGTGGCCAGTTAATTTCTCAAAATTCCGCATAAGAAGGAGTTTTTTGTTTTTCTTTGTTCAAACACTGAATGAGTAAAGGATTGAGAAACCGAGGTAACTTCATGGTCATACAATAGGGATTTGTCAATCATAAGGGAGCCTCAGCCTGAGCCCAGCTAAAACACACCAACGTTTTATTGCCTATTTTAATTTTGGAAAAGCAGTTGTGAAGATCCTAATCACAATTCGGTGCACATCAAAACATTCACACCGAGACCCCTTTGGAAGAGATGGTTTTGGTCTGGGTCCAAGAGAACTACAAAGCAGTTTCTTTAAGATGACTTCCATCAGCTACCAGAGCTATTTCTATTTCCATATCTGGCCAATAAGTGGACTGAATGTGACACATTTGTGGTTTGACCACAGTTTTCTTAGTTTTCTCTGTGTGGACCAGAGGAAATGAACCTGTGAAGACTTGAAATTAGCCAATGAGAAAGCTTAGTGAGAATGCAGATTTAAGGTATTTCTGAATTTGCTTCACTTTCGAGACACCCTCCATGCTACATCCATCGTATATATACAGTCTGTGGAAATAAGTGCATCAAAGCTGTTTCCTGTAGGCAACTGAAACTAGCTGTTGTCATGCTTCCTGTCGTTATGAGAAGCTAAGCTCCTGGCTATCAGTTTCTCATCTAAAAATTAAAGCTTTTACATAAATGCGCATTAGAGGATTGGAGTTTGTTGTTGTCTGAATTCATGGTTATACAGCACAGCACGTGGCAGAGTACGATTATGATTAATGATGATTAATTACTGTGGAGTCATAGGAAAGGATTAAGATATTTCAGACCAATATAAGCTCATTTACTGTTGAAATGTTTTGTAACGTCACAGAGCAGCCTCCATGTGCATCGTACAGGGTGTCTACACTTTGAACATGTTCAGTTTACCCTCAGTATAATGATAGTAAAGTGGATTATCTGTGTCCTCGCTCTGGTCAAGGACAAAACCAGCTGCTCTGTGGGGAGAATAACCTCTTAATTGGTGTTCTTGAGACATGCATAATTGAATTAATAACCAGTCATCTTGACTCACTTCTATTCATCTTACCTCGTTTTGCTGTCTTGAAAGTACATAAAAGTGAAACGATGGGGGGGGGGAAAATCAGCTCTTTCTTTGTGTTTCTACCTGTCTTTCATGCCCTGAATACAGAAAACACTCTGGCTTTGTGTCACCTACACAAATCGTGACAACAGTCAGCCTCCTGCAAGAGGAGCTGACCTTCACATAAGTGCAGTGCTGCTGTTTAGCAGAGCTGGAGTTCACGTTAGGGCGTTTTTCCAGTTAAAGTGAAATCAGTGAACCGTGGAGCTGCTTGATGAGTTGTTCAACTTCTTCTAATCAAAGAAAATCTAAAGTGACAACCATAAACCTCCAAAGCTTTCCTTACTTTGTGCCAGAGTTGGAAATTTGGACAAATATGGGGACTTGTTTTGCAGCTACAATATGAGCTGGTGTTTCACTTAGCTGTGCTATTTTGGTATGTAGTTGTAGCGTGTCATGTTCCCGGACATGCCAGGCACTTTCGCTGGCTCAGGAAAGGTGGACGCGGGGCTACTGGCTCTCAGAGGTTGGAGGAAGCAGACCCTTTAAAGGAGAAGTACTGTCAGAAGAACAAAGAGAAGCAAAAACATTTTCCTGTTTTGGTAATCCCAACGCTCCCAGAGGGTGCAAAGCCACAGCAGGCTGCCTGTTGTTTGTTGTCTTAATTCACAGATGGTGAACAGTGATGCTCAGTTGATGTGCTCGTTTAGAGTGAATTTAACCCTTTTCAGATGGATGCAGAAATTAGGACAAATCCATGTTTGTGGATCAAAACCTCACTCATCAGCAGCCACTAGCATCCCCCACCTCTCTGCTGTTTTAGGACCCCTAAAGCAGAAGCATTTGGAAACACTGCTGACCCATTTTCATTTTCTGCACAGCCTGAAACTGAAACTTTGAGATACTTCCCGATCGTGTCTGATCAGTCACTACTTATCCTTCCTTTATGCACCATGCTTCTACCCCATAACTGTTTTGTGGAAGGAAAAAAAGACATCTCTGGCTTGGCTAGCAGTATTGAATTTAAAATCAAATGCAGGTGTCGGTGACCTTGTGTTGTGATAATTGTGCAGGGAAATTCTGCATTCTTTCATGACAATCCTGCCTAAATGCACAGGAGGTACACTCGGTTTACTTGAATGGTGCATTTTCAGGCAGACGGACATGAATGGTATGAATGTGAAACACTCTTCTGGAAAGAGGTCGTTTGCATCTAGATTCTATTTTAAAATGAAAATGTATTCATGTGGACATGGCCTTAGACCATCTGCAGTCTTTGCAATCACATCTCCTGCTGTAGCAAAGCTGACAGCATTTTTTAAAATTCACACACAGTGTTTTTTCAGTCTTTTGAAATATTTTCTCTCCCACATGAATCAAGGTACATTTCCACAAATCGAAGGTCCATGCTCTAAAATCTGTAAAGCCACTTGAGCACATTTGGGATATTTTTTTTTTCAATACTGGGCTTTATAAATGAAACTGACTTGATGTTGGGCACATGGTGCTCTAATACATCAGACTGGAGAAGGTGAAGCTGTCATCTAGCTGACTGATCTGTAGACGAACTCTGACAAACACAGGGTTTGTGAGAATCCGGTTGTTAAGTCTGACGTCACTAGCCGTGTCTGGGCCTAAACTCCGCTGCAGGTCCATATATCAAACGAGCACTATGGCATTACTGAGAGTTGAAAAACTGTCTAAAGTCTTTCATCTTTAATAAAATGATCAGCGTTCTGCTCTACCAGCGTTCTGCTCTTATTTGTTTTTGTTTCTAATGTCTCTGTAAAGCACTTTGAATCACCTTGTTGTTGAATTGTGCTATACAAATAAACTTGCCTTGCCTTGCCTACCAGGTGTAACAATTGAGTTTAACATCCAGGCATCCATGAAAACGGAATTTATGACATTTAACGGAGTTAGAAGTTAGCTCGCTAGCTTCTATCAAATACAATATAGCATGTCCTGACTGCGGGGCTTTGGAAACAAATTAAAACGTACAGCTCTGTTATCACTTCCAACATAAATGAAGACAGAAAACTAAACAGCAGTGACGTTTGTAGGGTTACTGAAGTTTGGCTAGCTGGTATATAATGATGTACTACATGACCGCTAGCGACACAGCTATGTTAGCATAATATAAACAAGCTAACTTTTTTTCCACTTGATAAAAGTTAATGTGAGTGTTCTCGGTGGTCAGGAACAAATGTAATCGCATGGCAGGATGCTGTAAAAGGACCAAACTTCAGCCAGGAGAACAACTGAGATAATCCATCCACAATACGAGGTTAGTCATTCATATACTGCTGCACGGGCTGGGCTGTAGTTACATGCTAAGGTTTTAAAAACTGAGCTTAAATAGTATGATTAGCGGTAATAAAGGTCAACAGTGATCACTGACTGTTTTAGGAGTTTTTTGAGATTAAATAGAAGAAAATACAAAACATTAAACATGTTAACAACACAAAAGCCATATTAAACACAGACTACTTTAGATCCGGAAGTAGGATTCGTCACGTCATCACTTAACAACCGGATAGGTAAAGTAGACTTGACTATAAAACTGGGTTCATTTATATTCTGATTATAGGAAAACTACTCTCACAGGACACAGTGAGAGTGTACCTAACACATTCAACATGTGTTAGGTACACATGTTGAATGGCTCATTAATTCAACTGTCTATCCAGCCAGTCACATGGTAGCAACTCAGTGCATATATGCACATAGACCTGCTGAAGTTCAAACCAAACAAAAGGATGATGATTTAAGTGACTTTGAATGTGACATATTTGTTTTTTCCAGACAGGCATGTCTGAGTATTTCAGATGTGCTGGGATTTTCTCACACCAGATTTTAGAGGATGGTCTGAAAAAGGGTAGAAATATCAAAGGAGTGTTAGGAATGTAACTGTAACCACTGTAACAAAATGTATCAAACCTCTGCAGCAGCAGAAGACCACGTCAGCTAAGGACAGGAAACTGAGGCTACAGTGCACATGGGCTCATCAAAAACACTTAAAAAAAGACTGGATAACATAAGACTAGAAAAACTTGAGTTTAGTTTGAGTTTTCTACTGTGGCAGATAATAGAGTCAGAGTTTGGTGTAAATAACATGAAATTATGGATCCATCCTGCCTTGCTTCAGTGGTTCAGGCTGGTGATGTTTTGGTGTGGCATCATTTAGCCATCACAGCCTACCAGAGTATCATTGCTGACCATGTTCATCGTTTTCTGACCACGCTGTATCCATCTTCTGATGGCTGCTTCCAGATCTCAATCCAATAGAGTGCCTTTGGGATTGCGTGGATAGATTCATATCATGAATGTGCAGCCAACAAACCTTCGACTCTGTGATGCTGTCATGTCAACATGGGGTAAAACCTTTGAGGAATATAATCTATATTACAAAAAAGGCAGGCAATCTTCAAAGCAAAATGAGGTTCAACACTATGAATGTGTACCCATTGAAGTGCCCAATGAGTGTACCCGCGTTCCAAATTATTATGCAAATTGTGTTTAAATTTCATAAAGATTAAATAAGTTGTTTTTCAATTAAACCCATGGATGGAATTGTGTCTCAGGACTCTTTGTATCACTGAAATCAATCTCAGACACCTATGATCAATATTTGCCAGGCGAGCCCGATTAAAGGGAAAAACTACTAAAGAAGGATGTTCCACATTATTAAGCAGACCACCATTTTCAAGCAATATAGGAAGGAAAAAGTATCTCTCCTGCTGAAAAGCGTGAAATAGTTTAATGCCTTGGACACGTAATGAAAACCTTAAATATTTCACGAAAATTTAAGCGTGATAACCATAATGTTAATTTGTGGCTGAGTCAGAGCACACATGGGTTTGTGCAGATAAAGGCACAATGATGAAGGTTTCTGCCAGACAAATACATCAGCAAACAAAGCAGCAAACAAATATTTGAAGCTGCTGGTGCCTCTGGAGCCCTGCGAACAACAAGGTGTAGGATCCTCCAGAGACTTGCAGTTGTGCATAAACCTTCTATTCGGCTGCAGTGGGCCCAGAACGACATGAAGGCTAATTTTCAAACAGTCTTGGTCAATGATGAGTGCAGTGCAACCCTGGATGGTCCAGATGGATGCAGTGGTGGATGGTTGGTGGACGGCCACCATGTCCCAACAAGGCTGCGTCGTCAGCAAGGAGGTGGTGGAGTCATGTTTTGAGCCAGAATCATGGGGAGAAAGCTGGTCGGCCCCTTTAGGGTCCCTGAAGGTGTGAAAATGACCTCTGCAAAGTATGTGTAGTTTCTGACCAACCATTTTCTTCCATGGTAGAAAGAGAAGAACTGTGCCTTCTGCAACACAACCATCTTCATGCAAGACAATGCATCATCTCATGCTACAAGGAACACCTCTACATCATTGGCTGCTATCGGCATAAAAGAAGAGGAACTCATGGTGTGGTCCCCATTCTTCCCTGACTTAAATCCTATTGGGAACCTTTGGAGCATCCTCAAGCAAAAAACTATGAGGGTGGGAGGCAGTTCACATCCAAACAACAGCTCTGGGAGGCTATTCTGACATCCTGCAAAGACATTCAAGTAGAAACTTTCCAAAAGCTTACAAGTTCCATGGATGCAAGAATTGTAAAACTGCTATCAAATTAGGGCTCCTATGTTAATATGTAACTTGAACTGTTAAGATGTTTTTGATTGAAATAGCTTTTGATTTCAGTGAAATTGATCTACAGGGTGGGCCATTTATATGGATACACCGTAATAAAATGGGAATGGTTGGTGATATTAAAATCCTGTTTGTGGCACGTTAGTATATGTGAGGGGGCAAACTCCTCAAGATGGGTGGTGACCATGGTGGCCATTTGGAAGTTGGCCATCTTGGATACAACTTTTGTTTTTTCAATAGGAAGAGGGCCATGTGACACATCAGACTTATTGGTAATGTCACAAGAAAAACAATGGTGTGCTTGGTTTCAACGTAACTTTATTCTTTCATGAGTTATTTACACGTTTCTGACCACGTATAAAATGTGTTCAATGTGCTGCCCATTGTGTTGAATTGTCAATGCAACCCTCTTCTCCCACTCTTCACACACTGATAGCAACACCGCAGGAGAAATGCCAGCACAGGCATCCAGTATCCGTAGTTTCAGGTGCTGCACATCTCGTATCTTCACACCATAGACAATTGCCTTCAGATGACCCCAAAGATAAAAGTCTAAGGGGGTCAGATAGGGAGGCCTTGGGGGCCATTCAACTGGTCCACGACGACCAATCCACTTTCCAGGAAACTGTTCATCTAGGAATGCTCGAACCTGGCACCCATAATGTGGTGGTGCACCGTCTTGCTGGAAAAACTCAGGGAACATGCCAGCTTCAGTGCATAGAGAGGGAAACACATCATCATGTAGCAATTTCAAATATCCAGTGGCCTTGAGGTTTCCATTGATGAAGAATGGACCCACTATCGTTGTCCCCATATACCACAGCAAACCATCACTTTTGTTGTTCCAACAGTCTTGGAGTGATCCATCCAATGTGGGTTAGTGTCAGACCAATAGCGGTGGTTTTGTTTGTTAACTTCATCATTCACATAAAAGTTTTCCTCATCACTGAACAAAATCTTCTGCGTGAACTGAGGGTCCTGTTCCAATTTTTGTTTTGCCCATTCTGCAAATTCTGTGCGCCGATCTGGGTCATCCTCATTGAGATGCTGTAGTAGCTGGAGTTTGTAAGGGTGCCATTTGTGAGTAGCTAATATCCGCCGAAGGGATGTTCAACTAATGCCACTCTCCAGTGACATGCGGCGAGTGCTACGCTGTGGGCTCTTGCTGATTGAAGCTAGGACAGCCACTGATGTTTCTTCATTAGTGACAGTTTTCTTGCATCCACATTTTGGCAAATCCAACACTGAACCAGTTTCACGAAACTTAGCAAGCAGTTTGCTAACTGTAGCATGAGAGATGGGTGGTCTCGTTGGGTGTCTTGCATTGAAATCTGCTGCAATGACCCGGTTACTGCGTTCACCAGATATCAACACGATTTCAATCCGCTCCTCACGTGTTAACTTCTTCGACATGTCAATGGCTGTGAACAAAGAGAAACTTGTAAATAACTCATGAAAGAATAAAGTTACGTTGAAACCAAGCAGACCTTTGTTTTTCTTGTGACATTACCAATAAGTTTGATGTGTCACATGGCCTTCTTCCTATTGGAAACAAGATGGCCGACTTCTAAATGGCCACCATGGTCACCACCCATCTTGAGGAGTTTGCCCCCTCACATATACTAATGTGCCACAAACATGACTTTAATATCACCAACCATTCCCATGTTATTACGGTGTATCCATATAAATGGCCCACCCTGTACTAATGCTGCAAATTCAAAAAATGACCATTTTCAATTCTCTACAACCTATAAAATCTTTTGAAACTGTGTGCGTAATAAATTGGAACAGTACTTTTTAAGTTTTTTATTTTTGAAAAACATACTGTTTTCATTGGGAGTTTTGTTCTGTAACATTTGAATTATGCTCTATTGGTTGATGACTCGAAAATTATGCTGACTGTCATTTGAATCGACTATTTAGGAAAAGCAGAGAAAAATATCATTTACATAATAATTTGGATTATTGCTTACATAATTTGGATGTAAGTAATAATTTTCCATGAATGATTGATACAGCACTCTGTGTGGTGCAATGAATGAAACTGTACTTCTGTTTTTTTTTTCTTGCTGAGTTAGCACAAGAGGGAAACGGCTACTCACAGTGGTCATTAGTATTCATAACAAACTTTCTCTTCCTCTTAGGAGTGAATATGTCTTTAAAAGCTTCCCATAGTCATAAATTATATTCTCCTTTCTTAAAACTTTGCCACCTTGGCTGGGGTAAATGTTACTAAAACATAATTTTTCTTCTTTGAGAAACGTTCGGCATTAACAGGGCTTCTACAGATCTCACAGTCGCTGCCATCACAGACTCTCGCTTGTAAACTGTTTGCATGACGGTCCATGCTTCTGTGTTAATGTAGTTCGTTTTTCAGCTGTTTACAGCAAGGAGTGTTTGTTCTACACAATGTGTAAATGCTCCTTTTTTGACCCTTTCTTAACCTCCTGTTCTTCTCCGCCTCTACTGGACCTCCTGCAAGCTTTCTCCTCTTTTCCTTTTCAGATTTGAACACTGGCTTTTAAGCACAACCAATACGATTTCTGGCAGTGACTTCATCAGCTTTCCACTTCCCTCAGGCTATTTACAGCCCCTACAGCTTAAAGGCTTCATTATTGCCAGTTAGAGGAGTATTTTCTCAATGGGCAACTGGTCATGTTTGACTGCAGGGCCAAACAGGAGGGTGCAGCTCCTGTTTAACAGATCAGGGTACAGAATGGGTACTGAGGCTAAGAAGAGAGATGGAGAAAGCAGCGAGAGAGGATTAGAAAGTGATGACTTGGGGTGAAGCTCACACAGCAAAGCCA
>NW_005187437.1:480625-488468 GCF_000239375.1 Pundamilia nyererei | reverse complement strand
AAGTTTATGCACAAAGAAGATATCAGGATGAAAGTATTTCAATGTTTCTAGCATGATATACACTAAGTTTACCAAGTGCACGAAGGACCTCTGGTTGACTTTATGCAAACTTTGCTGAACTATTTAGACTTGCTGATGGGAAAAATCCATACTAAAGAACAATCTTTCACATTAACAGTGCAGTTTAAAATGTCACATCACGGCTAGATCACATTTATTTATATCCAATATAGTGGAATATTTCATAGTTAAATATTTTACATTTTGAACTGACACTACTTGTTAACAAAGCTTCCTTACCTACAGTGCAATACAAGAATCTTAAGCTACCCATCATTTCTTTACATTTTGCTTCCATGACCTGCTGGTAATTTTTTGAAGTGCTCTTGAGCAGCAGTCAGCTTTCTTGAGGTCTTTTCTTTAAACATTGGCTGCTTTTTTTTTAAAAATTGAGGAAACTGGACAAGTGGAAGGCCTAAAAAACAAAACTTCAGTGGAAAAGTAGCTGAAATAGGAAGTGTAGCAAAGACCTAATCATTCAGTTGATCCATCATCAGAAGTGGGCTCAGTGGAAGGGCGGCTGTCAAGAAACAGCTGAGATATGGAAAACTACAGAAGAAGTTTGTTTGTTTTTACAGAAGCATATATAAATATCTCAGTTTCAACATTTGGCATTATGTTAATCTCATCTCTGCATTATCTTGTCATTTACATTTTACGTATCTCAAGGAGCAACCATCTCCTCATCTTTATTATATGAAACAATCTGCCAACAGCTTTCAGTTGGGCGACTCTAATCTAATGTTTATGGCAGACATTAATATTTATATTCTCACCGTCAAAAGATAGAATCCTGCTCAAAACATCAGATATGGATCAAGAAAATTAACAGCACCATGAAAGTACTTAATTAGACTCAATAAAAACGAATTATCTGGCTCCATAATGGATACTCGGGATGTTAAATGCAATAAACCAATAAGCCAAAATAAATAAGAATTAACATCAAAGCAAAGCAGCTTCTGTTGGGATTTCCCTTCTATCATATTTTCATCTTAATGAGAAATGATGAGTGACTGCTTGTCAGCTCACAGCCGTCACAGCAGATCACACACAAATTAATGTCGCGTCGTTCATTTGGCCCGCCTTGACTCCGCTCCGTGAAAAGCCTGTCAAGCTAATCAGCTCAGACAGGATGCGTCACGTTGAAGTTTGATGATATGAGCAGATTAAAACAGGATTAAATTCCTCCTGAGGTGAACGAGCAAAAACACTGCACGGCAGCTTGGCAGTCAGGGAAGCCTCGTCTGAACTAATGTAGTGCAGTAAAGAGCCTCACACCCTCACAAAACACGGTACAGCACATGTCTGCATGTGCTGTACCGACTTGTACTCTGCACAGTTTACATGAATCATTAGACGTGGACAACTTTTGTGAAAGTCAAGTAAACACATGCTGATTGGGCCTATTTTAACATCCTCTTTTCTTGCTGATGCTTATGTTATATTTATTGTCAGTCTTCCAGGTGCATTACACCTTTTGTTAAATATCAAAACCACTGTTTAGTCAGTCTTTATGTCTGTAAAGCATCTTAAGCCCAAATTATACTTTCAAGGGTTTTTCATGTCCTTACAAACTCCAAAGTCCACAGCAAGATGTATTGATTCTCCTGCAGGGAAAACAGATTCTGAAACACATGAAACCTTTATTTTAAGTTGACCACTATTCTTCAATGACTTCATCAATGACATCACTATGTAAAACATTTACACAAGGCTATCGAGCTGTAAAATTGCCATGCCCTTGAAATAAGAGCAGTTGCCTTGCAGCTTCTCTGGCTAAAATGTCTCAACCGCAGGCAAAGCGTATTAAATGTTCTGCTGCTGCCTGCCAGAGTAAACACAAGAGTCCTCATGCACTCCTTTAGTGCTGAGGAACAATCAGGAATTGTGCAATATTTTAAGACCCATGAAGGCAAGAAGAAAAGGACTGCAATTTTAAAGACATTTCTGGCTCCACGGTGGAATATAATGGGCACTCTCTGTGCTTAAGCTCTACTTCACTGCATTTTCTAAAATTCAGCCGAGTAATCGTGCTG
Organism: Pundamilia nyererei; assembly: GCF_000239375.1. NCBI lineage: Eukaryota > Metazoa > Chordata > Actinopteri > Cichliformes > Cichlidae > Pundamilia > Pundamilia nyererei. The sequence goes on along the minus strand of NW_005187437.1, from coordinate 486,369 downwards.
ACAAACAAAGGAAACTGAAAACATAAAAAGCTCTCCTAGGGCTTGAGGCTTCACCCCAGTTTAGCAGAGGAACAAATGGTCATGGGGCAAGTCATTTTTGAAGTGGCAATGTCCTTGGATGAAAACATTGTGTTTGGGGTAATGTATGAAGGACTGCAGTAGCGTTGCCTTGACCTAGATCAGATTCTGGTTCAAATGTGGGGATGCATTTCAAGGTTTGGTTCCAGGGGTGCCTCCAGAATTTATTCATAGGGGTGGCCATATGGGGGCCACTAAAAATATTGGTGTGACAAACCAAAAAAAATGGTGTTTGCTGTATTATCATGCTGTTGTCAAATAAAGGTTATTTGAAATATGGCCAAAAGAGAGAAAGAAACGAATATATGCCCACTTAATTTCCTGCTATTAAATTTGATATCACCAAAAATGGTACTGGGGGGCCAGTACGTTTGGTTCAGAGGGATGCTTATGAAATAACCTTCATTTCCTGTATGCATCTCTATTTATGCCGGCAATAGAATGCCAAAAAGTAAATAAATAAGAAAATTAAGTATGTAAGACCTCAAATTTATGTGTGTTACATACATCAAAAAATGAGCTTCCCACAGTTTAACAGATTAACTGGCAATTCAACACTGGCCATAGGCGTGAATGAGTGTGAGTGGATGAATGATGGATGGATGGCACACTGTTCATCATATTTCATACAATATAATATAGTTTTGTTCTTTATGTGTGAATTAGAGTTGGGCTGTGAAATATAGATGCTTAAAAATATATTTAAGCACAAATAAATTCATGTATGTAATTATTGTTCCCTCTGTTGCTTTAATTCGAGAAGCATGCTGATCCAATGTCTAAATACTGTCTAAATAAATGTATACTTCAATAAAAGATTCTAAAGCAATCATCAGAAGCTATTCAAATCTGCTGAATCTGAAGCACTTTGCGATGAGTGCAGATTTTCATGTCAGATCATGTTTTTATTGTACAGTGAAATTTTCATAAGGCACTAAAATGCAAAAACAAATCAAAAAACAAACCCTTTGTACGATTTTTGTTTGTGACTATTAGAAGTGGATAGAAGGATACGGACAAAATAATACAAAACAAAATAAGACTATAAAATAAAATCGTAAGTCAACAGCAAGAAAAGAAATCCTACATTACTGACTCTGCTCTGAAAATAGTCTTTAGCATTCAGCCTTCTGCTGTATTTAACACTCTGTGAATGCATTTTACGATGCACACGTAAAACTTTTCACAAAACACTAAACACAAATGTTATCTACAAATCGCACGTAGTTGTTTTGCACACCATCTTATTCCACTGAGAATTTTAGAGTTTAACTAAATCCACTATAATGCACGTCTGCTTAATGTAATGTGTGCACACTGTCATTACCACACGATGTGGACATACGTTAGTGGGTTTTAGTCTATGAGGCATGTACCCACTGGTGAACTGAATATATATCATTCATGAAGGGGGAAAAAAACAAAGAATCTGCAGATCCTACTGTACTACTAAGATTTTATTTGGCATGTGTGTGTAAATAATGGATGAGCGATAGCTTCTGAGAAATAGCTTTGGTAACTTGCATTATTTAATGATATGCTAGGCAATGTGTTTGGGTTATCTATCCTACTTAGCTGTGCAGAGCTGTTAGTGGCCGATGAAAGCTGTAATGTTCACGTAAAGAGTGAAGTGGACAGTACTTTGGTTTGTTTAGTTAGTGTAATCAAACAAAACTAACCAAATGAACTAAAAATATTTATCCATTTAGTCTTGTGATATAAATAATTTCACCTTTTGATGCTAACCATACCCAACACGTCTTTAAAAAATAAATAAAAATGCCATATTGCAATTGAAGTGGTTTTAGAAACAAAACAAAACAGTCCTGCATGATTGGACAAACTAATATCATTTTAAATATAAGGATTAATTTTAATACTCAGATTAAAATCCTTTTGCAGGCTAGCACTCATGGACATCATCAAATACTGTTTCCTCCCCTGAGTTGCTTTGCTGGAGCTTTCACCGCAGCTGCCTTCAGTTGTGGGTCTCTCTGCTTTGAGTTTTGTATTTTAATAACTAAAAAGCTGCTCTTTTGGGGTGCATTCAGGTGACTGATGTGCACATTAAAGAATATCCCATTATCCATTTGCACTGTGATGAGCAGTTGACAGCAGCTGACTCAATGTGAGCAGAGAGTACGGCCATGTACACCCCAGAATTCATCCTGCTACTTCTGTCAGCAGCCCTCAATAAACACTAAGGACTTTTCCCACTGGCAGCCCTACATGCCCATGCCATAATGCTACCTCCACCGTGTTTGACAATGAATGCCTATGCATGTTGTTGTAAACGTTTTGTATTTCCATTCATGAAGGCTCCTCTGCCGCCTGCTCGGACTGTAGACCTTGACAATGATGCACCTACCTCCTTAATAGTGCTCTTATGAATTTGTTTTTCTTAACCAGTGAAATTCTGCCACTTTAGTTACCGTATTTTTTGAACCATAAGGCGCACCTGGATGTTAAACTTACTTGTTACACCTGGTAAAGCAGCAAAGCTGATCATTTTATTAAAGATGGAAGAACTTAGACAGTTGTAACTCTCAGTGATGCTGCAGCGTTCGTTTGACTTTGGGGCCTGAAGCAGACCGAGTTTTGGCCCCAGAGGCTCCTGACTACGGTAGCCATAATGCTTAGACAATCCATCAAGCGTAGCTTATCAAAGTCGTACTAAAACATTTTTTGAAAGATTTTTGAGCGCCGTGTACCACATAAAATCCGTTTGAGGTCCGTAAGCACAACCAGAATTCATACATAAGGTGCACTGTCGATTTTTGAGAAAAATTAAAGGATTTTAAGTTCCCCTTATAGTGTGGAAATACGATATCTTCTGTGGTCTTTCACTCCAGCCTAGAATTCTGTTTAAGAATGATGCAGATTATTGGTTCGGCCACACCTTGTATTTTATTTAATTTCTCTCTCTGACTTGAGTTAATTGGGGTTTTCAGAATAATGATGTTCTTCCTCAACTCCCAAATGAACTGAACTTTGGGGCAGCTGTTGCAAAGCTTGAACTTACACAGCACTGGTGATAATTACAGCTATTTTTAAGACTCTTAATTTAGTTCACTTCAGTTTATTGTCAGTACACAAGCAGAGCTAGTGCAACGCAATTTTCATGCAACACATATAAGAACAGAAACATACAAATCCCTTTATAACTTATTATCAATACTCAGTAACAAAAAAAATTACTACTGAAATATTTGTCGTTGAACTGATTTAAGTAGTTCTTTCAGCTATAATGGGAATAATCTATTACAATAAATAATTATAAAATAATGTCTAAATGGCAGTAAAGAGTTTCCGGGAGTCTTTGAAGGACTGTTTTGTTGGGGATACTCTGATATACTCTGTTATAAAAGCAGCTACTGCATTTCTTTTTTTTTTTCTTTTCTTTTTTTTTTTATGTATTCAGGGTCAGAGTGGAGAGTCAGGAAAAACACAGACAGGCAAAACCTGGCAGATACGGGAGAGAAAGCACTGCTGGGACGTCAGCCAGCAGAGCTACAAGGCTGAATTCTCGAGTGCCATTCAAACCTGAATGGCACAATCACTGTTCATGCCTTTCTGGGACATTTTATCTTTCCTTCTGCAGATCTCTGTATCCATGCACTGCACAAGTCTGCAGCTTCTGAATTGGATGGTGATTTTGATGCACAGCCAAAAATAGTAGCTTAGGAATTACACCTTGCCACAATAAAGTCACTTGAAGTTTGCCTTAAATCTTTATTTCCCGCCATTGTCAGAGGATGGAAGAGTAAAGCAGCTGTGTCTGAGCTCTTGAATGAAATTTAAAGTTTCTTTTAATCCACAACATGAACTTCCAGCTCTGACATCACATGGAGAAGGGGGCACTCAGCCCTGAGGCCAGCTGCTACACTCCACCTTCATAATAAATTAATTCCCAAGAAACATTCATATGAATTTCAAGGATAAGGGTGCACATACAGAATGAGAAATCTTATCGAATGTTTCACTGAGCCAAAAAGAAGAAAAACAGATCTCTGCAGTCTGTCTCCTTCAAGCTTTTTCTCACCAATGAAATCATTCCTCGCAGCGACAGAAAAATATTACTTGGCTGCTGTGTGCAGCAGAGGCCATAAACAGAGGCACCTGATAGCTACATCTGGGTGACGGGTAATAGATACAGTGCCAATGCTCTATAGAGGGAAGCCATCAGCGAAAAAGACTGCTTTAATACACCTCAGCTGACCTACGTGGCTGTTTTCACTTTGCAGCCATTTGTGCTCAGTTTCAAATTACTGCTCAGACATCTCCGTTAACGGTTCATTACCTCCGTTAGGAGGAAAATCACATCCCAGATAAATTTAAACTGACAGTGATGAAGTAACAATGGAATGAAAGCAATTATTTTGAAGTCTCCACCTCCAAGACCATCAGATATGGAGTTTAAGCGTGTGTGATATTATTCTCTGCATTGCATTAAAGTTTAAAGATTTGTCCAAACTTCTGCTGCCTTCAAGTATCACACGGAGAATCGTAATTAGGAGTGGATCGCATATGAAAGAAGAGCTGGAACTTCAGTGTGCTAGAATCAATTCATCGTTTGATCGGTTTCTCTGCTAATTCTCGTCAAACCTACGTAGTTTTCACAGTTTTCATGCTGAAGTAGGGCAGTGCACAAAACAAAAGTCTTGCTTGATTGAAAATAGATTTCACACCTATCCATTTTCAGTAGGAAAATGCTTGTGTAAAATGAATTACTATCTGTTTTCATGACCTGTTAAATGTCAAAATAAAAGCATTACATGAGCTTGTAATTTGTTTGGGCAAGCACTGACTCCAGCAAGAAGGGGGAAAGGGCATGAATGAATGATACTGTATTAAAAATCACGATATGTACGAGAAGGAACAGCGCTGAATTTCTCCCTACAGAAATAGGCAATGGTCTGTGGTAACGACACAGATAATAATACATTTGTAAATGTTTGTCTCAACTTATCAACTTATTGTGAAAACAGTGAAAACCAAGTAAAACAATGGAGTGTAAAGCGATTGTTGTCTAAAACAAGTAATTTAATTCTAATGAGCTCGAAAGCCAATATTTCTTGTGACCATCTTCATTCTTCAACAGAGTCAGAACTGTGTTGGGCAAACTTTCATGTCGTTTCTTAAAGTAGTCTCCAGGAATCGCTCTCCGGGCTTCTTGAAGGACCTTTTGAAGCTCTTCTTTGGATGTTGACTGACTTTTAGACTTTTGTTACCTTCTCTGTCAAAATGATTCCGCACTGCTTCAGATGTTGAGGTCTGAGCTCTGGGGAGGCCCGTCTCTGACTGATAGTGTTCCGCTGTGTGTTTTTCTTCTTTTACTACAGTGGCAGTGTGTTTGGGATCATTGAAAAATAAAGCTGTGTGGAATTAGGTGCATAACAAATTAAATTTCACGGTGGTTCAAAATCTAAAGGTACTTTTCTAAATTCACCATTCCATCAATTTGACTAGATCCTCAATGCCACTGACTGAAAAGTAGGGCTGAACGATATATCGCATTTGCGATAATATCGCGACATGATCAAGTGCAATTTTCTAACCGCAAAGGCTGCGATTATACTCTGGACATGTCCAAATTCATGGGCTGCATACTCCTGAGGCCGCGTTTGTAGACCGATTACGTCACAGCGACGCGCCGAAGGCTGTCC
>NW_005187437.1:458643-479807 GCF_000239375.1 Pundamilia nyererei | reverse complement strand
GAAGTTAAATAAAAATGTCAGTCATCAATTCATGCATCACCTCATGTCATCATAACAGAGGTCTGTCTTCCAGGAAAGAACAGTTTAAAATTAATGTAATATAGTATTGGCCATACTATATGATGTATTGCTTGTCTTTATTTAATAATACAGAAGACAAAGACCTTAAAAAATAATCGCATATCGCATCGCAATCGCAATATTGGGGCAAAAAATCGCAATTAGATTATTTTCCATAATCGTTCAGCCCTACTGAAAAGCCTCAAACTATGATGGAGCCTCCACCATGTTTTAGAGATGGCTGCAAAAAATGCTGTTTGGTTATTTATTTATTTTTTGTAGCTTCAACGTCAGAAATCGGATCAAATGTGACAGACTGCCAGGGAGAAACGATATTAAAAACTGATAAAACAAAAAACTGTACAAGTGTGACTAACTGTTACTAGTGCAGCTTAAATGTTGCAGTAATAAGGGTTGAGACTGAATGTTCCTCTTTGTGTAGCCATGTCTAATGTTATCAGTGCTCTGAAGTGACTTACTAAGTAACAAATATAGTAGCAGAGTGGAAAACTATTACTGCACAGCTTTTTATTTCATGATTTTAAGTAATCTGTGCCACAAACAGGATACCAGAAAAGCCAAACCAGCTGCCAAACACGGTAGTGGAGGGGTGATGATTTAGACTTGCAGCCAGAGGACCTGGGCACCGTGCAGTCACAGAGTCAACCATCAACGCCTCTTTAATTGGCCTCACATTTCTCTAGAAACGAATGTGAGGCCATCTGTCTAGTAATTAAAGCTTTGCCAAATTTGGGTTATACAACAAGCAAGTCACCAAACAAAAAACAGAATGGTTGGAAAAAGAAAATAATCAATGTCAAATCTGTAAAGTCAAATCACTTCTTTTTTTTTTTTTTCTTTTTTTTTTTGTCCCTCACAAAAATGTGAGCAAAGCAGTTCGCACTGAACTCTGAGGTCTAAAGGTTTTTATTAAAGGAGTTCCTGCTCTCTGAATGCTTGTGTAAAATCAGTGCCTCACATTTTTCTGTCCTTGGGGACATTATGATGGAACATTTATGGATAAAAAAATGTTAGTGTTTCTTTAGCCTCAGTGAAAAAAGTATGAGCAAGTTGTCAGAATATTATTAGAATAGGAATGAAACCAGTAAATCCAGTGTGTACATGGACTAATGTGATATTTCCTTGTTTTTTGATTGGGTACTATCATTTCTATCAGAAGTCAGTGATAGTCCTTATATCTGTTGCTGCAGCCATCCTGAACCTGAAGGACAGAAATCTGCTCGCTTGCTGGTGCTGCTATTGTCTATTGTCTCTTGTACTTCAGCATTTGTGCTGAAACACTAAGAACTATTGTTTGTATGCAAATGTTGAGTAATGCCAAGCAAATCCTGCAGGAACAATTCTTCATATAGTCATTGCTGACCTATATACATGCATGTTTCTCCTGCTTGGAGAAGGACCAAAGCCTACTCACGTTGCACATTATCCTCATTATTGTTGCTATATAATTGACTTTCCATGAGAATGGCTCATTGGCTACACTGACTTTGTGCAAACTCTATTAGCTGTGTAGTGTTGCGTGAATTCTCCAAAGATCCTGTGTAGTCGCTTATTGTCCAGCCCACAGCGAGTCTATGTCATTGCCTTCAAAGAGGCCGGGGCGCTAATTGGACCGCTAGCACATAGCAAATCTTCAGCTTCATTTGCATCAATAGCCTCATTACACCAGGATGGCATGAATGACCTGAAGGTCTGTGAGAAACACAAGCACATTTAGAGATGGGAGTATTTTAGTTGATGATTTGCATCCTGACAGTTTTACATCAAAGAATAATGATACTGAGTCACTCTTTTTGGTGGATACAGGTGGAATAGTCTTAGATTAGTGAGCTAAAAACTGTTGTACAATTTGCAATTTTCTCTATGGCTCAAAAAGATCAGAAAAGAACTCAGACTACAGTTGTTTTTCCAGAAAAAGCAAAAAACAAACACTTATTAACAGAATTGCCTTATTTTGTCTGTAATTATTCCATCCAACATTAATCTATACAGCGACTGCCAGCTAAAAAGAACCTGCTCCAACCAAAATTAGCTTCACCCAAGTTTCAGGAAGACTCAAAAGCACCGCCTCTGTTAGAATTTCAAGCCAGCTGCTCATTAAAATTGAGTGAAAAAGGTAGAATTATATTCTATAAGGTTGCATCCTGGTAATTTGATAGAAACATTTGATATTACTTGAGTGAGATCCTGAACCGTTCAATATTTCAGTTCATTTAAGAGAGTTTTGAGGGTTATGGGTGTTACTGCTGACTCCTGCTGTTGATACCTATGATGTAAATAAAATGCTTCGAGTGAGTATTTCACAAGGTTTCTGTGCTTTGTTTATATTGTTTTCTTCCTGTGTTATTATCCTAAAAAGTAAAACCAAAAGAAAACAAACCAAAAAAATAAATAAATAAAATGTAGAGCAAGTTTAACTGCGAATGAAATTAGTGACAGGAAGACTGAAGTGTCAAAACTGTCAGGTCAGATATCCATGTGGATATCTCAGAAACTGTGCAAATACAGCCACAGCTAGTTTGAGTGAAAAATATAAATATGTATCTTACTACACACAGACCCTGTGTTCCACTTAAAGTGACGGTCCAACATTGCTCTGTGATGCTCCAAAGATCACTCCTCTTTATATTCAGAGCCCCTAAAGAGTTTCTCCTCTGTGAAAACTGGCTCAGCCGAGAGCGTCACATGCAGACAGATTTAAGTCTCCTGAGAAATCAGGCATGTAACGGCTGACCTCAGGCTCCCCTCTCTGTCTGTGATAGAGCTGAGTGACAAGTAAAGAGTTCAGGCTGAAGGTGATACATTTACCTCCCGGTAGAAGTGACGTGTTGTTACAAAATGATTGATTGCACTATACATAAACAGAGTAGGCGCACTCGAGCAAATATGCAAAAGTGCCAAAACATTTTTCATTTAATTTGATGGTCCATATGCTAAATGCTGTATTGCTCATAAAATAAATAACATTTTTTATTCTTCTTCCTCTCATGCCATTTCTCTTACTGTATAAATTTATTTTAAGAAAATGTAGATAACTGCAAATTAATTTCTGTCAACATGTTGGGAAATATAAACTCCTGCTGGCCTTAAGCATCAAAGCATGTGGCTTACAGATAACACTTCAAACATGAAGAAGCTTAGAGATTGCAGGCAGATTTGGACAATAAATAATTCTTAAATTCTCCAGTTATGAACAGATGTGTTGACAGCTTTATAGATTGTTTTCTTCAGAATTCAGACATCAAATATAATCATGACCTTATTAAACTTGTCATTTTAATGTTTTAATGTGATATGTAGAAATGTCGTTTGAACATGCTCAAGTTGTTTACGGAGTCCCTTTAATCGTAAGTGTACGTGCCACTGTGCTTTTTAATGAACGTGACACCAAACAGTCACAAGTACATTTTTTCCTGTCTTTTCCTTTAAAGAGAGCAGCCCATCTTCAGTGCCAGAGCTCATGTCTTCCAGATCGACCCGGCCACCAAACGCAACTGGCTGCCGGCCAGCAAACATGCCGTCACTGTGTCCTTCTTTTATGATGCCACCCGGAATGTGTACCGGATCATCAGTGTGGGTGGAACTAAGGTAGGAGCCCAAGACTCTTAAATCCAGTCAGAGAGTACACATGTATTCAGATCTGTGCCTGTTCACATCACTGAAACACAGATCTGGAATAGTTTTAGGAATGCCAGGACAGATTTGACCACAGCTCTACTGCATAAGGCAAAGCTGCACGGGGGCTGTAAGAATCCTGTACGGGCCGAGTGGTGTCAAACACAGATGCATGAATGGGTTTTATTATAGACTGTATGTAAACAATGGAGGTAGCTGCTGTCATATCATGCAGTGCTTTGCGGACTTTTCAGCTGCTAGCCTTTAGCTGCATCCATAGACTCTACGGATGCTCCGGTACCTGCTTTGCTAAATCTAATAAGACTAAAAAATAAAAATTAAAATTTCAGCACAGACTTTTTAAATGTGCTGTATTTTATGCATTAAAAAAACTTCAAAAGGCAACAATACCACAAACACAGAGGTAAAGCCTAGCTTGGCAGCTAATAGTTTAATAAGGCACAACTGGTGAAAGAGGACCGCCAGTAGTTAGAAAGGAGAAACTCCTTATATAGACTATTTTTACATACACGCCAGTGTAATTTGGATATTTTACAGGAATCTATGCAGTTGATGTATTTTTGGCCATTAGAGGAACTGCAGTTTTTTGCCATATTTTATTTTTAATCCTCTGAAATTGCTGCTTGCTTTTATAATTCCTCATCGGGTCACTTTTGAGTCATTCACGTGTTACCACAAACTCTGGCGTTGAGGCACATTAGACAATGAATCGTCCTCAGGTTTTTATGATGAAAGCAAACCACTTTCTAAACAAACGTTCTCAATTCTTTTACCATCCATGAATTTTATGAACGTTTGTTTCTGCATTTATTGAAAACATTTCTATTAAATACAGGAAGCCTGACGTGTGGGACTGTGTGAATTAGCATCTTTAGGGTTGTCTCTATCACACCTCCCCTCACATACTGTATGTTTTCCTATACATTTTGCAACAGTGGCCCTCAGACCCCGGCTCTTATAAAAAGCAGCTAAAACTCACCACTTTTGTTGTGAAGCACTTTGTGATACTTCTCTTCAAAGGTGCTGTATAAATATAATTTTACTTTACTTTTATCTTAATTGCATTTTCCTCATCTGGTACTAGTATAGCACTGATGTAGAGACACTGTTTGTGGAGTATTATATTCTCCTCTCCTGCATTTTATTTAGCAAATGAGATTCTTTGAAGCACTGGAAGAAGATCTGTTTGCTTTGTGGCTGTTTTGGGTGGGATTGCATTACTCAAACACACCCATCGTCAGCAGAAAATCTCTAACGCACCCACATTGGTAACGCAGCCTCCACAGCAGCGCTGAAGCACCTGGGAGTCCCTAACAGGATATCTTGTTAGTGAAAGAATTTCAGAGAAAACGCTGCACTTTGTTGTTTTTCAGCCAGTTGTGCCAATTTGCCACCCTGAGACTGGAGGCTTTTGGAGAAGAGAATAAAGAAATCATTTGGCAACAAATTCACCTCATCAGACTGCTCACTCGAGAATATTACAGAAGAGATCGTTGCACAACAGAACGAGCTTTTTCACGTAGCTCGCTTTCCGTGGCCTGGTTATAGGTTGTTTTTGTCTCTGATTGCAACTGTATGTGACACAAATTTATTTTTAATGTCAGGGATTATATGCTATATATGCTATATGCTATTAGATGCTGTGATTGTTGCTCACACATCTCAGATTTATGTTTATCTGTAAGTCCTCTGTATGCTTTATAGATGTAGTCTCCATGTGCTCCAGTCTACATATCAAATACAACATATTTAACATCTTTTTTTGTGCCTCTTTCTTATTTATGTCCTACATTTCTGGCAGCATTGCTTCATTTATCACAAAAAATAGCCCACTTTTCCTTCAGGGATCTTTCTGCGCTTTATTCATGTGATTTATTGTTTTTACTCTCTGTGGCGCCAGGCCATCATCAACAGCACCGTCACCCCCAACATGACTTTCACTAAAACCTCCCAAAAGTTTGGCCAGTGGGCAGACAGCCGGGCCAACACCGTTTACGGTCTAGGCTTCTCCACAGAGCAGCAGCTGCAGCAGGTGAGCACAACACACACACACACACACACACACACACTTCAGAGCGTCGCTAATTTATTAGATGTCGCAAACAAAGAGGAGATTTAAGAAAGAGGACTGTGAAGCAGTAGAGGTCACTCCTGTGATGATCAAGGGCAGCGTTTTCTCTTTGGTTTTGAACATCTTTCAGATTATATTTAAAATGCATCCACAGCACACGTGTGCATTTTCATTTTACCGCAGTGTTTCCTTTGGTGACGTTCATTCATCTTCAAGATTTCTCTGTTTACCTGAAATGAATTAAAGGGAGTTTAATTTACTAGATTTAGCACTTTAGATAATTTATTGCGAGATCAGAGAGACTTTAGTGCCAGAACATAAATTGATCGGACACTCTAGATCTTCTCCAGGAGGAAACTTTGTGACGTTTTCAAACCGAGTGTAATTTCTGTCTTTTCTCTTCCTCAATCTGCAGTTTGCTGAGCAGTTTAAGGAGGTGAAGGAGGCAGCCCGTCTAGCCAGAGAGAAATCCCAGGAGAGGTTTGAGCTGGCCAACCCTGCACTCAACATCGCAGCTCCACAGGTAAAGCGATGCTGCACTTACTTAAATCTCTAAAAAAGACAGGTTGTCCTCTTACTCTGGTTGATTGGAGCATCCTAGAGGGAGAAAATCAAAACTCCGTATCTCACAAGAATCAAAGTGAAAGCAGCTAAAAATCATAACAGATCTGAGAATTACCATCAAAGACATATCAGCGTTCAGCTATACGACGAGGGAGGGATGCAGTCTTGCCAAACAAAACACAAATCACTGCTTAAAAGGTTTTCTACTTGCTGGTGTGGAAGTTCACTTTCCAAACATGTTGGGCACAGGAACGTTTTTTTTGTGAAGGGAAGGGAAAAACAACTGCCTGTGTGTTATCCTGAGGAGCCGAGGCAGGTTTTTGAGCAAACATCTGTCTGCTGAGTTGCTTAAAGGCAGCTTTTAGATGCTTTTGGCGTCCCAGATGAGCGCTGTTTTTGGCTGCCGGGAGGATTGTTGAGTGGTAGAGATCTCACTATGTAACAATAGTGTGCGTGGTTTTACTTCAACTAATAAATCATTACAATAAAATGAGGAAAATGTGATATAATTTGTTTTCTTCATCATATTTAAGAGCTGTTGGTAGCAATTTTAAACCATTAAACACACATCTATAAGAATCTCTGAGAGAACATTAAACCATGGACAGCAGGTTCAAGTAGTAGACTTACTGTGTGTCTTTTAGACAGACTTGATGGTCTCCGTGGCCTTTGCCCCAATATGACAGCAGAACGCTAATATCCCGACAAACTCTGTGCCTTTGTTTCTATTTTAAACATATACAGAATCACGAGGGATTATATGATCCCCATCTGGCTGCTCCATTATTCTCTCGCCGGCTAACTCCATTAAAAGATTTCATGCATGAAAAATGGAGGCAAAAAGGAATGCGAGCGCTGAAGGTGTTCAGAGGGGCAGTAATGGCTGGGACTCAAAGAAAGGAAGACGAATGACAGATCCGAAGTACGGAGGATAAAGAAGGGTGGATGGAGGTGGGAGCTCAATCATCTATAATTGAAGAGAATCTGGCTGCTGCTGACAGGACAATGGGCAGCTTTTGTCCTGCCACAGTAGGCAGTTTCTTGGTGAACTCGATAAGTCAGGGGTTCAGGTGGAGAAGTGAAAGTTTGTCAGTGGTGGAAATTTTATGTCCGTCATCTCACAAAAGCTGCTGCATTGTGACATTGTGTGCTAAAGCCTAAGGCACAGAGTGGTATTTATAGAAGTTGTGATTTATTAGTTGCTGTTTTCTTTTTCAAATGGAGGAAACAGTATCTCTTGCAAACATTTGGAAGTCTCAGAGCTGCTCTGCCAGCCTTTGTACATTGCTTATTTCTGCCAAGTGTTAGAGTTGAGAGCGGCTTTGGATGTTGTAGCAATGCAGATTCAAAACGGAGTAAAGTGCTTGTTTATTCTTTTGTGGGTGTGCACTGAGCGTAAGTCTTAACAAAGAGCCACTCGGCAGCTACGGGAGATTGCAGAGTCACGCTGCCAACCACAACCTCACCACTGAGACTCTCAGATAAGAGCTGATAGTGTGTCGAGGCTGAGAGAAAACACTCCTGGATACAGCAAAGCAGAGCATTAATTCCTGGAAAGAGCTGGATTTTATCAAAGTATGTGACAGTTAATGGTAAACCTTTGTTAAATTTGTGTGCTGGTACCTAATAGACCTGCACACAAGCTGATGTGAAGGGTCTGTTCTGAAACCAGGTGAACGGGTTTGTGATGTTTGCTGAGGTTAAAATCTCCACTGTCACAAATCTGCCAAGATTACGGTGCTAAGTTCTGCTGCAGACCCAATCTGCTCTTTAGGAGGTTATAGTCACAGTTTTTGATAGAAATGTTTGGAGTGCCACAGTCTTACGCCACTTCCCCGTCCACTTTATCAGGTACACCTCGCTACTGTTGTGTTGGGCAATCGTGGCTCAAGAGTTGGCAGTTTGTCTTGTAATCGGAAGGTTGCCGGTTCGAGCCCCGTGAATGTGTGTGTGAATGGGTGGATGACTGAATGTATTGTAAAGTGCTTTGGGGTCCATAGGGACTGAGTAAAGCGCTATACAAATACAGGCCATTTACCATTTTTGCCTTCATTCTTTCTTGGATAGATTCGGCAAGGCGGTGGAAACATTCCTCAGAGATTTTGGTCAAGACTGTGGCATTTAAACGATGCTGAGTTGGAACCTAGGAGTCCAAAGTGTGCCAGGAAAATATTCCCACCACCAGCCTCCTGAAACATTGATACAAGAGGGGATGGATTCACGGTTAGGTGCTTTTTAGGCCAAATTTGGACCATTCTCCTCTGACCTCTGACAGCAACAGAAAGGCATTTTCACCCAGAGATCTGCTTCTCACTGGTTGTTTTCCCTTTTTAGACCATCCTCTGTAAACCCCACAGATGGCTGAGTGGGAAAATTCCCAGTAGATCAACAGTTTCTGAAATATTCAGACCAGGCTGTGTAGCACCAACAGCCACGCAATCTTCAAAGTCACCAAAATCATTCATCCTCTGATTCTCTGTTTGAACTTCAACAGGTTGTCTTGACCATGTCTACCTGCCTTAATGCATTTCATATGCAACATGTAATTGGCTGATTCGATAGTTAGGCTAATAAGCAGTTGAGCCGTACCTAATAAAGTGGCCAGTGAGTGTACATTCCCATCTGAGGAAATACATTGCACAAATATGTTCATAGTATATTTATGCTTAGTCCTGATTTGCTGCAAAATAAATCGCAGCAAATACCCATAGTCTGTTTGTAATTGATGAGACTATGGGTATTTATCAGAGGGAATATTCAGTAGGTGAGTGCAATTAAAATAAATTTGACTTTGATTAAAGTAATTTCCACATTTCCTTCATTAAGGGACATCTCGATGAACAACTCCAGTGTCAGCACACTTGCTATATTATCTAAAATCCCAAACAGAATACTTCCTAGTGCTACATGTGTCATCAGTCTCTCAGTCAACGTCTAAAAATTGAGGTAATATATTTTTTGTCATTAATTTAAGTCTAATAAACCCGTGTTCAGCATCTGTACAGATGATCTGCTCAGCTGGGAAACAGTAGCAGTAACACTTGTGGTGCACAAACATAGAGCATGAAATACAACAGTCCTGGGAGTGAATCCTATGTTATGTAGAAAGATGTTTCGGCATGTTGCTGGACTTTGGCCATTTGAACTCATCATGTTACAGAGCTTATAACTACTTCTGTTGTCATCTCCTTTTTTATGGCAACACTAGTTCTAACACATGTTTGACGTTGTTGCTTTGCAGTCGGTGTGCACTGTCAGCACATGCAGGCGTTAGCAGAGGAATTGATAAGTTCAGACACATATGATGCTTTGCAAAATTTGGACCTTGTTCCCAAGTGTTGTCTGCATCTGTGAACGCCACCACAGTTTCTCTCAATCCAGCTAAAGCATGGCTATTTCAAACTAACTTAACGTATCACAGAAAACACCAAAAATTTACAATTACTGTTGCTACGGTGTCCCTATTAGCTATTTTGAAAGCTTAAAGTTTGATCTTTAAAACCATGAACATATCTTTATACATATGATTTCCTGATTAATTTTGAAATGCGTTCCCAAAGTGTTCCCAAATTCGAAAAATCCAGAAAAGAAGTAAATAAAACACATTTTCATTTGCAGTAAGGACACTGGGCATAGAGATATGATTTTAAGCTCTCAGTCAGTTGGTGTAATGTGAAAGGCCTGCATCACTGGGAGGTCAGAGGTCAGGGTTAGTAACATAATAACGAGCAGATGTGTTACTTGCAGTCGCCATGGCAACAAGAGACCTGTTTTGTTGGCTGGTTGATTTTGAAAAAGAAAAAGACTTCTCTCAGCACATGAATATGTCTCAATAAGTCAACCACAGACACACACAGAGAAATGTCACCCGGTTAGAACTGCAAGGTCAGAGGCAGGCGAACAAGCTGGACTGATTTCTCAATAAGACAGCAGTCATTGATTTTGTGGCAGGCCGTAAACGCAGAGGCGCTGTGGCTATTATCACGTCGTCTCTCTTCTGGCTCACCGCAGCGCATTGTAAAACACCATACTGCTGACTGTCTGCGGCGGTATAATGTGGAAATAATACCCAATCAACGTTGTTATAGGCTGCGAGCACACGAGGACGAGGCAGGTTTGAGCCGCTGCCAAGTATTGATGGCAGCTCCAGTGTGGCAGTAATGCCAGTCAAGAGCTCCATTAAGGCTGTTAAGCTTTTGTAAACAGTTGCCAATGTGTGAGTACTGTTTAAAGTTCTCTACAAACACATGGGCACATTCTGCCTGACAGCAACTGGCTCGGTTGTGCAGAGCGGAGTTTAAAGCGTTATGCAAGCGTTTGTTGAGGAACTTATTGCTCTTAAATTAAAAATACAAAAATACTTGAGCAAAGGCACAATAAACCGACAAACGTCTTCCTAACTTCCCCGCGTGCAGTTCTGCAGAGAAGCTGCGTTATTTTGTCTTGTTTTGTTTTCCTGCCAGTGCATCAATAGGTCTTGTATCACCTACAGTTGGTCAGTAAAAGCCCCGTGGTATTGCAGAGCTGTATCTTTGCAGCCTCAGGCTCTACCGAGCACATATTCTACGTGTGTGTGTGGATAGCAGCAGGGGATCTGCATGCAGCGGAGCTCCAGCTTTCTGGCTTATTTGCAGAGCTTAAAGATGAGATGGAAGAGGAGACGGCGAAGCCGGCGAGATAAAATAAATGAACAATGATAAACAGACAGAGCTGTAACTGGGATAATAGTTTTAAGGAACTGAGAAATAATTAGGAAGAATATTTCATTGTATTTAAGGGTTTTAATACTCAGTGAGAATAAAACCCCAACCCAGATCAACTCCTGTATTTTATTGGCATTAATTAGCTTCTAGAAGGATTTTCTTTTATTATTACAATAATATCCAGTTTGAAATGAGTTGAAACACGACTGCACAGTAAATGTATGTCAGAAACAGTCCATATGTATTCGTGTTTCTCTCAGCGTGATCACAGCAGGCTACAGAAGCTGTTACCATCCTCTGATGGCCTGCAAACATTTGTTTCTTTTCCTCTTCGTCTCCTTCACTCTATGCATGTCGAGTCAGAAATGCCAGCTATCAATATTTTAAACCCCGGTCTTGACATTAAAAGCAGCTGAAAAGTGAATGCATTACTATGTGTCGTTCAGTGGGTAAGGACAGGTGCTTCAAGGGAAACCCGTGCAGGTACCTTCAGATGCATAGAGACATGAATAAGTCAAGTGGGGAGTACAACTGAGAGAGAAAGAGAGGCATTATAGAGCTAAGGAAGCAAATGGACTGAGGCTGGGATAAATAAGTAAACAGTGTAGATGTACTTAAGACAAACAGTGGTGCGGAGCCGTCATGAGGAAAGCTCTCAGGAAAGCAATTTAATATTTACAGTTTCTGGGATTCCACCGATTATCAAGCCGGGATTCTCTCAGGACCCTGAAAAGTTTATAAGTTGCTGTTTATGTGTTTAAAAAAACAACACGCACGTGCATTATATTGTATGAGTGCCTGCTGAGCTGGGCATCACAAACTGAATGTTCTCTTTTATGATGACAGTGGAAAAATATGTGCTGCGTTTATTCTTCTTTTATATTTACTCTTAATGTTTCTTTGTTGCTAAGCTCGCCTTGCTGTTGTTTCCATGGACTGTCCGTCAGTCAGAACTGTGTGGGCGGGACTTCTGAGCGCCTCTTAATCTGTTGGTACAGTTTGTCCGTGTGTTCGTCCTTCAGCTGGAGTCAGTGCTTCTGCCAATAACCTTGTGTAACTCCACACAAACAAGTGGCATGCAATGTCTGTAAAACAGTATATGCTTAGTTAAAATAACTGTGCTTAAGCCAGATTTGAAAGCCCTTGAAAGCATCATTTACTATGATGTGCAGATTAATTCTTGTCTCGTCCCTTGGCCGCTTGCCTGTAACCGTCAACTTTCCCTCCGCATCTGCGAGCTGCACTTACAAGTTCTCTTGCTGCGTAGCACCAGTTTCCTACTACTGTGAAGGCTGTTTTTGTTAAAAGGAGACCAAAGTCACTTGTAAATGTCGAAGAAATTGTTTCACTGTGACACGCAGAGGAAATCCACAAGCAAAAAAAAAGATCCCTCGCCATGCCTCTGATAACTGCCTTTGCCTTCACTTTAAGAGGGTTTTTTTTATCATATAATAACATTTTTTCTCTCTCCTCTTCTTTCTCTTTTGCTGATGCATCGTGGGACGCACGCTCATCCATCTCAGCTTTCACAGGTGCGTGAAAACACGAGCACCAACCTACAACAAACACAGCAAAGATGACTGTTTTGTCGATGGAACTGCTGCTCGTAGACTTGGTGTTGCACGGACACTCGCGCTCAATAATTTATCTGGAGTCTGATCAAAGTCGACTTGAGAGCAAATTAAAGTTTCAGAACAAACCGAGCGTTTCCCGCGAAAGGGAAAACGATCTTTAAGTATGGCTACAACAACAACAACAAAGAGTGTAATCGACTTTTCTTTTAATTTAAGTATTACAGAAAACTGAATTCATCACGCCTCCCCCATCATCAGGGGAAACATTTCATTGATTTCTTTTTTCTCCCCAACATCTCCTGAAAACAAATGCACAAATACATCCTTTAAAAACTGGAAGTTGTTTGAACTCTGGCTAATTAGTCCGTGTTCTTAGCGTCTCTGTTTTGTTTCCACTCAGTCTGTTAGCAAACAACACACCAAATTTTAAAAAAGGGGGAACCTGCTGTAAATGTGCAATCCCATTTATGACTTAAACATGATCTGTGCTATGAATTATTCAGCAATACACATAGTCGATTCGTTGGCTTTGGGGGTCCGGACTGGAGTTGTTTTAGCTTTGATTTTCCTCCTCTCTCATTCCTTCCTTTGGACACAGAGCTCATCCACATTGAGTCAGCTGTGTGTTTTATTTCCATATCCATCCATAAGCATAGACTCGGAGCTGCTGAGCTGTAGATAATAAACCGTGGTCCTCAGGGGAACAGAGTCAGGCTCACTCAAATTAATAATACAAGCTCTTTCTACAGTAAGTGCAGGGTTGCGATACTCCAGTGAGAGACTGGGCCGTTGACGAATTCAGGTTTGGGTTTCCATGAAGAAGAAGAAAGAAAGAGGGCGACGGGTGGTATAGAAATGTGCCTGAGCTAATTCATCTGCATGCTTTTAAAAAGCAAGTGGAGCTGCCTTTTAGCCCACAGCCTCAGATTAACCAGATTGGTTCCCAAAAATGTGTGACAGGAAGCATGAACACAGCAGGGAATGTAAATATCAAAGCAGATTGGTTAGACGAGCCAAGTATAATGTCAGATTTTAGGTCTCTTTTTATGTTGCTCAGTTTGATTAAGCTGAATACTTGGGCTTAAATATGGGTATGGTGTTCAGCTTAACAAATATCTCAAATATTTGTGCTCAGATAATGTGTAAAGAAGCGGTGGGTTAATTTTAAGAAGGCGCTTGTTATTTATTTATTATTATTTATTATTAGTTATTTCAATAATTCATCTGTTATTTAGTTTTCAGAAAAAAACAAATAGTTTACATTGATGTCTTGGTATATTTCTGTAGCCTCCTATTAATAATTCCATCTTAAATTTAGTCCCTTGCTAACATCAAAGGAGGTTTGGAGGTCAGTTACTGGGTTTACAGTCCATTCTTCAATAATAACACTTAAGGTTGATTGAGGAACTTCTAGCATTTAGGAAACTCTTTAAAATGACCTGTTCTTTCATAAATGTTTGTTTTTTGCTTGATTTTATACGCCTTTGGCAATGGGGCTGAAAACACTTGATTCAAAGACAAAGAGACTGTGTGGATGATTATTTTTGGTTCATCGAGTGAATATTTATTCAAAAAAGGCAGTGACTAAAAATTAGGCTTGGCTTTCATATTTAAGGTGATAAATCTGATATATTTGACAGAATAAAAGTCTGAACATGAAATATTCCATGACATCTGCTGAGGAGGATCATGTGATGTGGAAGACAGCTGTTGAACAGCTGTTGGTGTTTGAAGTTGATTTTTATGTCTGTTATTTACTTTTATTATGACACAAGCTAGTCTGAAATTAACAGTTAATTTTCCCTAAACCCTAAACCAGCTTCCAAAATGAACGTTGAATCCCTCCAGTATGTAACCTGTGCTACCAGTTCGCCTCTTACCAGATGTGCGGTATGTGTCATTTCTCAACCAATGCACACACGGTGACACGAAGCACATACTTTTTCTGTACACACACGGAAAGATGAGCCCTTGGAAGGAGCAGCTGTATCTTAGTCACTTCTTGTTGAATCAGAGTCCAATCAGATCTGTGATGCTGTATAAAAGCAGCTGGGCTCCACACATGGCTGCTCGCTTTGTGTAGAGCCTGTTTACAGAAGCCCAGATGGGACATATCAAGCACCGGTATGTTGAGCTCTGTCCTGTGTTGTTGCTACTGTGTTTGGTCTGTTGTGTCCCGATGACAGGTTTGAGTATAGGGATGTTAACGGAGGGGCCACCAGTTTAAACCTGTGCTTTGAAGAAAGAGCAACAGAAATGTAGAATTATTGTCCTGCATTTGGCCATGCTGGTCTATCAAAGCCTTCACTGTCATTTCTACCACACACTCAATATAACAATGCAGAATACTGGAAATGTACCCTGTTGAAGTGCTCTTGCCACTTAATCGTGCACTTTCTGCTTGAGCACTCTTGTTGTCTGATATGAAAACTGCAGCGCAGCTCCTGAGGATTTACGGCGTAATCGCAAACAAGGAAGAATCCCCTTTTTCCAATAACGCTTCCATGAAAGGTCCTGGTTTATCTAGCCTTTTTTCTTGTACTACACGAAACTGATGGTTTGACATCATGTCATCTCTTCAGTGTTCAGATCCTGTTTGTATTGTTATCCCCGTTGGTCCGTGCGCTGTCTGTTTCAGGAGCTGTCGGAGGACCGCCATTCACCGCCGCTGCTGACAGTCAACGGGCCCGGGGAGGAAAAGCTGTTTCGCAGCAAGAGTGCTGAAGTGGAGCTGACAGCAGAGAAAGAAAGGGTCAAGAAGATGTTGTCTGAAGGGTAATGACAGATTGTGTTTCTGCTCGAGTCACCGAAATGCTTAAAACTCCCTCAACAGATGCATATACAGACAGAAAGAAAGCCATAAAATGAAAATGTTTCAGTCTTTTCTGACATAGCAAAAATATATCATATTGCTATGTTTTTATATAAAAATAAAGCAATAAACTGTTCTAGATTATTTTATAGGTTTCAAACAGCCATGGGCTATCACTGTCAGATGTGCATGTGGGAGTACTGAAACTTTTAGAAAGCATTCTCTTTAGCTTGCTACCTCAAGAAAACTTTTCTGTATCGCTTAGTCACAGTACAACTGTTTTCTTCACTGGAAATCCAAAAGTATCTTAAACAAATCTGTCACTCCCTCCTTTTACATACTGTACTAAGAATGGATAAAGTAATGCTTTAACTATAAGAAAACTCCCTGTTATTCACCAGTGACATCAGGTTTCTCCTCCTAAATGTATTCATACGTATGTTGCCAGATTTCGATCGTATTGAAGTACTGGATTATCTTTTGATTAAGCTCATTACTTGGATCCTCCATCTTTTGTTTCACGTACCCACTCGTATAATCCAGTGTCTAACCCCCAGCTTGGCTGCACGAGCATATGTAAGAACTCAAAGCACTGAGTAAAAAGTCCCCTGTATCCTGTCTGAGGCGGACTTACGAGCCATTAAATTGCAAAGCCTTTATAGAGTGCACGCCATTGTTAAGGCGTCACACTTCTCTGCTTTTCGCATTCAAAGAAACTGAACGCATGACTTCTTTGGCGCGTAGTGATGGTATCGTGGATGTATTCCACAGATGAGGAAAACCGTTAGTCATCCTGGAGGCAGAATGCATCTGTATGCTCTCTTTTCAGATTAACATCATTAGTGAACATGCAGTGGAAACCGGAATGAATTGTGCCTTTTTAGTTCGTATTTCACTTAACGTTCAGGTGATTTCTGCACTGTGGCATCGAGCTGCATCATGGGAAACGAGCACCGCTATGGCCAGCTTTCCTCGCTTTACTCCTGAGTGGCTGGAATCAGGTGTGTTTAGCCAATCAGAAGTTAAATGGGTCAAGCAGGTCAAGCAAATATGTGATTTTTATTTATTTTTTATTTATGTAATCCAAAATCACAGATGCCTCAAAGTGTTTACAATAAGAACGCATAATTTTAAAATGAAACATGAGACTGAGTGCTAGCACAGTAGCAAGTGATGATATATATATATATAGTTCTGCGTGTGGGTACCACACATCTGGAATATTTCGTTTTGATTTATTCTAGGAACTAAAAATCAAGAAATACAGTTTTTATTTATGTATTTATTTTTTGAAAAGAGCGAATGGCCAAGGACTGAAAATGAACCCTCCTTACACATAAGCTCAAACATTGTAGCTAATTACCTAGAAAAGCAGCAGTGAGTCGGTCTGAGCTCTTTACAGGTGGACTCTCCCCTGGTCTGCAGTGTGGTATGTGTGCATATCTGTGCCTCTTCTGTAGCAGGCAGATTGAACACCATCACCTGAGGCCTAACCATCACGTTTGTGCTCTTTTTAATCTGTATGTGTGTCCATGACTTAAAACCACCCAGGCCTGAAAGGTGCTAAATTTTGCAGCTCGTAATCATCATCATCATCACAGCGGTCATTATTGATCCCTCAACCTTCCATCTGGGACCAGTGAAGCACTTCTCAGCTGCTTTACAGCCCATTATTCCAACAGTTTTATTTTATGATTGTTTTAGGCCAATGCAGGCCCTTCTCTCCCGTTGCTATGGTGAGGGGTATTATGGTTGCCAGTTTTAGTCGTTATGGTGGAGACTCTGCTTCCTAAAGAGGAAGCTCTCTGCTTTATTAAATATCCCCACTGAATTATGACCTTTACCGGCACACTGAATCTTTCCCACAACTTAATAAAGCAGAACAAATTACCGCTGTTGTTTTGGGTTTTT
The DNA here is from genome assembly GCF_000239375.1 of Pundamilia nyererei. Taxonomy (NCBI): domain Eukaryota; kingdom Metazoa; phylum Chordata; class Actinopteri; order Cichliformes; family Cichlidae; genus Pundamilia; species Pundamilia nyererei. Next base: position 462,455 of record NW_005187437.1, on the reverse strand, counting down.
TTAGTACCCTGTGGTACAATTTCCCACTGATGAAGGTGAGTGTTGCTCTGCTCTGTTGCAGATTTGGAACAAAATGATTCTAAAAAAACCCAAGAAAAATTATCATGCCATAATAATTATTTTTGCATTTCTTGGTCCACTTTAATTCCTAAAAAATATTTGCTGAAGCTTTTTAAAGGCATAATAAAAAAAAAAGCTCACTGTAGTAGCACTTGTCCAAAAAAGATATAAAGTCATAATAACGTTCATAATTTGCAGAACTCGTCTGTCTCCTTAAATTCATTAAATGTCAATAAACTTCCTCACACAGCTACTGCAGGATAATAGAAATGTTTCACTCTATCACCTCTGTATCTTCTGCTTTCTCCTTTCCAAGGTTTCGTTCCAACAGTGTCAAACATTATCTGTTTAAAGTAGCCTCATTTAACAGTTGTGATTGGTTCATTCGATTGATTTGGTTCAGGTGAACAAAGACAATCAGAGTACCAGTTCTTCAGGAGAATTAACGAAGTCTGTGTGTGGCGAACTTGTCCTCAGGTCTATGTGTGAGATCAACTTGGAAGCTGAACTCTTCACTCTTCAAGACAGCAATGCCAAGCTGGTGGCAGCACTGCAGGAAGCTAACAGCAGCGTGGAACAGTGGAAGAAGCAGCTGGCTGAATACCAGGAAGAGACCGATCGTCTCCGAGACCAGGTGACCTTATGTAGTGCACAGAGGAGTTATTACAGTAGGCTTAAGTTGAGTCTTTTTCAGTCAGTGTTTGAAGAAATTCACATTATACTTTGAAGATGACACTGAAGATGCTTTCACAGTCTTGGGAAAAACGATAGGGGCCTGATTGACTTGTTAATACACAATTTTATTTGAAGTCACTTTATGAAACACGATAATGAGACGACCAATGAGACTTATTGATCTAAAAGAAAGTACAGTACCATATCAAAGTCTTAAGCCACTCCTCGTTTGTTTATATTTCTCTAGGAAAATGGGAAGTAAATGCAGCAGTTCATGGAAATATGTCCAAACATACATGGAAATATAGTAAATGAGTAAATCACAACGTTAATGAGTTTGCACTTCTTAAGGAAGTCTTATCATTTCTGTAGTCTTCAGGACTAATTCTCCAGGCTTCTTGAAGGACATTCAAAGCTCTTCTTTGGATGTTGGCTGCCTCTTGCTCTGTTTCCTGTCAACATGATCCCACGCATGTTCAACACAGCGTCAATACTGTTGCGATCCCGGCTCTGGGGAAGCTTTATAACTACACTAGCAGTGTGTTTGGTCTCTTTGTAGCTCTCCCCTGACCTCTTCTGTACATATTAATGATGATTTGAACCAAAGCTCTCACATTTGGATTCGTCACTCCTGTTGCCACTGATTTTTTTCAGTTCATTTCTTGTGTATTTTGGCACATCTTAGCATTTCTCCCAATTTTCCTTCCTTAAGAACAGCTTCTTCAACTTCCAATAAGACCACAGCGGACTTGTTTTTTTAGGCTGGACTGAAAAGCCAATGTCCAAAAAACTTAAACACAGTAAGTGTCCTGTTTTATGCTCCTGCGCTGTATGCTACACTGTGTGATTTACAGTAAGCACTATGGGGGACTTGTAAACGGAATATGCAGCCCATTGTGCATTGTTGTTGTTGTTGATAACTGTTTATGGGTATGATGTTAACCTAAACTAGCACAAATGCATCTATCGATTTTCTTCTATAAAACTTTGTTTTAGTCATTTATACAAATGTGTCAGTATCACATTAAAATCCCTACAAGGCCTGCTCCAAACTGCAGATGCATTTTTCATCCAGCCCCCCCTCCCTGGGATATTTTCTGTTGACGGGCTCCCGTGATAGTCGCAGGGCCAGAATGCAGACATTTCATATTTAATTTAGGGAGAGGAAATTCTGCACTTGGTCGAGCTTAACGACACAACTTTATTGCAACAGAATTAAATGCTGCTGCTGCAACCCAGTCTGCTCTATAACCTTTACAGTACTGCCTCTTTTCAGATTGCGTTTTTTTTATTATCTTCAATTCATCTATTTCTGAGTGCAGGTGAAAGTTACACACCTCCCCCCAAAACACACACACACACTGTAGCAAAGTCAACCAGGTGGCTGGAAGTAGAGCAGGCCTCCAGGGTTTGGTAACAGGGTGGCAGGGCTTTGTTTGGTTTTTTTTCCTTTTTTTTCCTGGAGGGGGGTGAGGGTAGGACACCCTATACTGCCCACCTCCTCCCCCCTCTGTGCCCCAGTTAGTGGAAGAAGATAAATCACTGCAGGAGTAGAAGGAGAGAGGATGGCTGGCTTTCTCCTCCCTCGTCCCACTCTGAGCAGATTCAGCCATGTTTGTGTTTGTCCACCACAGAGAGGCTGACAGCAATTTGTATGCATTTAAGGATATTTGAATGGTTCTTTTTTATAGTATATTTTTCCATTTTAGTGTATTTTGTTCTTCTGCCAATCTAGTTTGAGTTTCATTGGCACATACCATATAAATATTTAACAATTAATCAAATTAACTACACACACAGATTATGTCAGCGCTCTATTGCTGTTGTAAGCAGATGTGTCTCGGTTATTTAAAACAGTTCAACTTTAGTGGGAATATTACAGATACCACAGTTCTTACAGGCTTTTTCTCATGCTACACTATTTGTGTGGAGTTCAGAGAGATGGAGCTACTGCCTCTGGGGACGGTGGCTGTCACTCACAGACCAGGTTAAACCAAAGCCCCCATCCCCTATCCCCAGCCTGCATTGGTTTTTGTGAAGCTCGGCTTGGCTGGAGTAGCGTACCTTGGCATCTTTAAAATGCCACTTTGAAATTACCTGTTAAAATGCAGAGGACACGCTTAAAGGAGAGAAATGAAAAGTCGTCCATTTCTGCAGCACCGGCATTAAAATAAACCGAAAGTAGAAGATCAAGGGCTTGCTTGAATCCCACGGCTATTTCTTTTTCTCAGATTTGTTTGAGCTCTGCTCTATTATGCATCGTAAATGGGACTCTAAAGCACAAACTGGTATTATTTAGGAACTTTCACACTGAAGCCATAATTTATCAAAAATCTCAACTACGTGGGGGACATCTTCCCATTTCTTATTTCCCATCAACAGTCAAACCCCAGATACATTTATTGTCATAGAACAGTAAAGAGTAAATAATCACATTTAAACAACTGGAACCAGAGATTTTCTTGCATGGTTGCGCAAAATGTTAAATAAAATTACTGAGCTGATTGTTTCACTGGAAGAATTTTGTGTGATGCATTTCATTTTTAGGAATTATCAAATAGAAGCTGCAGTCTAGTCACATGTTTTAGTCCCCATTGGCACGCACTCGTTTAATTTAATACAATGCAAAAGGCTGTTCAAAGTGATTAAAATGGTCAAGTGATCTCGAGTAAAACGGTAACCTTTCGTTATTGCTCAAGTGTCTCGTTATCAAATGCTATTCCTTTAATCAAATGGGGAGCAAAATTAAATATGTTATCGTGACCTCTAGCCCTGTCACTGTTTGTGCCTCGGTCTGTCTGTTAAACTACAAAGGCCTAAAAGACGGCCGAATCTCATCGTGTTCAGACTTCAAATGCTGCTCAGTTTGTCCTTGTTTCGTCAAACCGTCTGTCAAATCTTGACGGTCTTTGACTTTTTCATTAATATGCTAAACACATGGAAGTGGGTCAGATTGGGAAAATATCTTTCAAAAGGTCAAACCCCCTCGAACAGCTAAAAAAAAAGTCTCCAAGGCGAGAGGCTTCAGTGCTGTGCCCATTGGCAGCAAAGCTTTTTTCCACAGAAGCATTTTAAGT
>NW_005187437.1:423243-458543 GCF_000239375.1 Pundamilia nyererei | reverse complement strand
GAGTCAGGAGAGAGGCAATGAATAAAGAAAATGTCCTTGATTCATTTGTAAATTGCACAGCAGTGTGGTGCATGATAATTCTTCACTAAATTGACTTTTATTAGCTGTGAAAATCACTTCACTTGCTGTTCGTCTGCACATAGATGGACAGTAAAGTGTTTGTGCATAGACCGTGGTCATGTTGGTTTCCATTAATAGCATGAATTAATTGTGAAAATTATATCACACGTTAGGATTATACTTTGGATTCTTAGGTCTTTTTGTAAGGCTGATTCTTGTTTGTCATATCTGTGTACGAGAAAGATTATGTGAAAACATAATAACATGAAAACTGGACTGATTAGCTTCAAGACTAAATTAGATTTAGCTAAAACTAAATCAGACCGTCTCAGGAAATGAGATTGAAATTGCCTGGCTTCCATACTTCTGGTTTGCTGTCGATTTTCATCAGTCAGATTCAAAACTATGCTGGTTACAAATGAGACTTCTTTTTGCACAGTTTGATACATGCTCGATTACTGTTTACAGTATAATATTTCGCATCGCACTAGTTCTGCCTGAGTTACATTAAAAGCCTGAATCTGTGATCCCATGTTCCCGTCCATGCTTCTCTTTTGATTAGTGAAGCTAAACATGGAGTGACAGTCGCCGCTCCCTATTTCTGGATTTCTCTTCCAACATTTAAAAGGCCCCCGTCTTTTTAAGATTTGTGATATCTCTCAAAACTCACCTTGGATGGAAGCCTTTAGAAGGTGGATTTAGATGGTAGTCTTGCTTTTCTTATCTTATAATGTTGTTTTTAATGTTATTCATTGTGTGTTTGTGTGTGTTCCAGGTGGCCGAGCTTGAAGCCCAGCTGGGGCGTCCTTCTGCTGGACAGCCTGGTAAAGAGGAGCTGAGCCGGTCACTGGAGGAGTTGGAAGCCCTGCTGCGAGCCAAAGACCAGGCAAGACACCAAATTTCCTCTCAGCAATGCACACTGTCCAAATCTATTTGCCACCCTAAAGGGAAGCTCGGTGTATACCACTAGCTTAATTTACAAGAGCATACATTATGTACTGCCAGCAGTCTTTTGGATGTGTGAGCCTGAATCTTCTTCTGATATTCAATTACGCCATAAAAACTCTGAAAGAGTAAGTGTCATTTTGAATATCTGTTCTCTAAATCATCTTGAACGCGTTAAATGAAATATTTTCTTGTACTTGTGTAAAAGGTAACTACTTGATAAAATGCTGCAGAGTTCGTGCAGACAACGACAGAAGAATGTGTTCACTGGCTTTTTTCATTTGTTGTCTGCTAAGATCTGGATTCAGCTTTGAGGCTCTGTCGTGTCTGTCGCTTTGATCACGCTGAAGAGTGCTTTGATAAAATGTCACAGTCTTACAGAACACGACCGAGCAACGCCGAGACTCGAGATGTAGATGTTCCGAACCGCCTCCTCCGTACTGAATGACAGATTTCTGACGGCATCTGTAACTTTTCTAAAACACACATCATCTTGTCAAACGGTGCATGTTTCTGTGGGTAAAGTCAATGTCCGCTAATGCACGCAGGACACGCTGAGCCAAGAAACGTTTCCTGAGGATAAATAAAAGCAAAATGCTCCTTTGAAAGCAGCCCGCTGCTCTCTGCCAGCTTCATTAACATAACCACATCTGTCCCGTCGTTTAAACACAGTCCACTTTTGGCAGCTGGATTCATGCAAGGTCACAGTGGCATGTTTCCCTCCCTCCTTCCCAAGAAGATGAAGGCGTCCCAAATCTTATCACTGACCCCCTTTATAAAATTAATGAGGAACGCTGCTTGTCCTCGGGACATTGAGGTACATGAATCGGAAAGATGGTGTTGTAATTATTTGGAGTTACTGTGTTTTCAGGAAATTCACAATCTACAGAGCAAGAAAACAGATGTTGGCGAGCTAGAAAGGGAGAGGGAGGAGGCCATGCAGAGACTCAAGGTAAGCTGCAGTTTTGTGACTGACTCATCAAATTGGACAACTTTGTCGTGCTGCACAAATAACACATTTGTGGAAAATGTCACACATTTTTATTGCTCAACGACTATCAGTTCTGAAGTTGCTGATTTTCTTCCTCACGCTGTAGTAAAATGAACATTTTAGGACTTGTTTACTCTTTGCTGTACAAAAGATTACATTTGATGATGTCACTTTTTAGGTGGGTAGAATATGCTTTTATATTTGTCAGTTTTCTGATGGCATGTTGGCTGATAAGTAACCGCTCCTTCTAGAAAGTCATCAGCAGATTAGTGTATAGTTAATATAATGGATCCCTATATTAGATTGCAAGTGTGACATCCGTCAACCTGATAAGCAATGAAAATGCTCACCAGGCTGACTGATGTGTGTCAAAGTCTTCAAAATGGAAAATTATTGGCGCCGCTAGCTGACCGGTTGTGATTTTCCACAACAACCAGACATAAAAGGGATTTTTTTTCTTTAACAAACTGTTAAAATACTTATGCATAACCTTTAGAGGTTAGTGCATGACACTGACCTAAAGCACTCTAGTCCTAAAAAGGATTTTTTTTTTAGTTGGCAGTTTTCATGATCTGTTACATATAAATGTCCTTTTTGCTGTTACCCAAACCAGGGCATATGAATAATCAGGGACAGCTATAAAAGAGACCGTACAGTTCAGACAAGAGTAAGTGTGGCAAAGAATCTACAAAGGTGAACTGAGGGCTTCAAGGAGAAAACAAATTGGATTGAATTTCCTTCTTAATGCTTGAGATGAGACTTGATGCATATTGCATAGCTTTTATTAGGTCCTCTATCATTCTTACCGGGGGTGTCAGTTGTGAATTATCTGTATTCATATTTGACCTTTGCTGTCCTTGGATTTATTCCATAAAGTACTCATCTCTGCTTTTTCGCATACAGAATTACCCCATAAAACAGGAAACTGCAGATTTGAATTTGGATTATAAACAGTTTAAACTGAATTGCTCTGAGAGGAGTTTTTTAGCTAATTTTATAGCAGTCGGCAGCCGCAGTATCTCCCTGGAATACATCTGTTTTACAGCATATTTTCTGAAGTTTAAATGTATAGAAACACAATATAAAGGCATAAAGGCCTGTACTTTTTCTACTCGGTTAATTGTGATCTGGTTTTTCCCAAAACATAACTTGTCAATCTTGTCAACATATTCTGGAGAAACTAACATTTATGGCATTTTGTGGATAAGAATGTGGGCAAAGATGCACTTTTGGTATCAATTACTGGGTTAAATGAAAAGAGAAAAATGAAAACCTGAATTAATAACCGTGCTGCTGCAGGATCTGGAGAGACGAAATGTGGAGCTGGAGGATCGCGTTCAAAGCTCAGAAAAAACCCTGGCCTCCAACCGGGAGGAGCAGGCGCACGCGGAGGTCGAGGTACGACGGATCATTGACGTTCTGGACATCAAAATCGGTGACCTGAACAACCTGAGAGAGAGTCTGGCAAAACTGGTCAGCAAGTAGCCACAGCAGGAGCTGGGGTGCATCTCCACAGTCTCGTTCCCTCCAGTTTAACTGATCTAACAGCAGAGACGGGATCAGAGCAACATGGAGGCAAACACACTATAGTTGAACTTTCTTTGTTTTTCACCATCAGTCTAGCATTGGAAACCTCTTAAAGGTGCTATGTGCAGAGCAAACCACCTGTGCTGTTTGCCATTCACACCATTCATATAAAAGTCCTTCTGTTGCTGGTGCCATAAAAATGAGCACTTTTCAGACTTTTTTATCTCCTCATTCAGACATGAGTCAGATTTACATTATAGCTTCCCTCAGACGCACCCACAAAGTGATGCAATCTTTGCAATACATGGAGCATTGGAGAGTTTTAGTGACTTAAACACACTCTGCCAATGCTGAAACATCACTGAGTAAAAAGAGATCTTGTACTGAGCCTCCTGCATCGCCCTCCACATTGCATTCCTCAGATTACCTCGTGTCTTGGCGAGCCCTGTCCTCTTTTTCCCTCTGCTATGCTAAAGTGATCTGTAAATGTTACTCGGTCCATCCTAGTAGGATTGCAGTCGCAACATAGAAAAGTTACTGCAGTGTTCATTTGGATGTAAACCGATGCATTCAAATGCCGTGCGGTAAATGAAAAGAAGTGCATGTCGAAAGTGGCTTTTGTCAAAGTCTGACCTTGTGATTTTCAGTAGTAAAGAAGAGAGGTGAAGCATTTCATCCTAATGGTACATAACACCCTGAGTTGATTACCGTAGAATTTTGCAAAGGCCGATATTGAAGGAAGATTTTTACCTGACAGGGTTTGTACTGTTCTGTTTTCCTGCAAAGTAGGAAGTCTGAAACCCTCGAACCATGAAACTGCAGCGCTGTAAGAGCAAGGGTTTCATCAAACTTGGGAGAGCTGTGAAATCAAATATAATCTGCTTTTATATTTTATAGCTACATTAAACATAAGCAACTTTTCATAAACCTCCATATTTGGGTCATAGAAACAAAGTGGCTTTCCATAAATGCTTATTTCAGTGCAGTTTTGGCAGAAGCGTTTTCGCTTTTTTCAGTTCTTAAATGTACGTATTTGTCATGTCTGCTTTTAAAAAGTGACGATCCTCTGCTGATACTGTGGAGATGCACCCGGTAAAAGTGTGAGCTGTGTAAGAGCTTCTGGAAGCAAAGGCCCTGAATAAACTCTGCTCCAGTTCACCATCATCAGCCTAGACTGGTCTGACACCAGCCCGAACATCTACAAACTCAGAGATGCAACAACCTGCTCCCATTCTGTCTCCTCCATCGCCAGCGTACAACTGTTTTTGTTCATGTTTTATAAGGACTGCTCTTTCTCACCACTTACTCTATTATTTATGTTCATCGATGAGTTACTCGCAGTTAGGATGGAGAAAACGGCCACAAATGTTGCAAAATTCAAGCTGCAGGAACTGAGTTTGTTATGGAGAGTAAGCAGCTCTGGTCTGTACACGTGCCGTTTTCCCACCCGGACACTGAGATTGCACTTCACAACGTGTGTGCCAAGTTTTATTTTGTTTACATTTGTCCGTGTTCACAAAGTTATATAACAATTCTGCTTAATGTACTTTTTCCTTGTTGCTTAACACTATCAGTTACCATAATAGTAATAACCCTAGAGAGAGGCTTGGTGGAGCTGCAGAGTAGATCACTACAAGAGCCCTGCATGAGCTCTGCAGAAGCCCCATACCTGCCAAGAAATGTGAAGCTGTGTGTGTGTGTGTGTGTTTACTAATACTGGTTCAAAACCATTGATGTGAGGACATTTGGAACGACCCCAACAACTTTAAAGGGTACTTTAAAGGGACAGTTACCCCCAAAATGTACATGTTTTTGCTCTGGTGAGGGTGACGATTAGAAGCATCTATGCATTCTCTTGAACATAATGACCACAAACACAAACAATGCATTTGAAATCAAAGAAATAGCAGAACGTTTGGCCCTGGTACTTTGGTGTGAGCAGGTTTGTGTAGGAGTTAGTTTCTTTCTGCCCAACTGCACTCACCAACCAAACGAAGATTGCAGCTAGTCAAGTTTGCAACAGAGCTGAGGAGGCTGCTGTTAACGTTTACATGCTGTCACACTGTTATGAGTAGAAACTTCTCATTACAGGTAGATCCAGTGATACAGCTGATAGGCTTGGTTAAGTAGAAAGAATATAAATCTTACATCAATCTGCTCACAAGGTAAAACTGCCTTTTAGTTTTGTTATATTAACTATATTAACTAGCACATGCCTGTGCTGTAGGATTGTTTGCTGTGTTACAGGTGTGTAAAGTCTAAAATCAGGTCAGTTTAAAAGCCTGTCGCTAGTTGATTGCCAGGCAATCTATACTATATCATAAACAACTGAAACTTTTTGGATATAAATCAGATGCTATTGTTATGAAATAATAAGATTTGATGCTTTTATAAGGTGTTAAATGCTAAAAACAAACAAACAAACAAAAACAGGTTGTTTTAACCCATTACTAGGTGGCTGTCATGTGATATGGATAAGAACCTTCCTAGGATGTACCTGTGTGCCAACTTTAGGTGCTCAAGTACTGGTCGTGTAGGAGGAGCTGGAGGAAACAAATTTTGCATATGATAATAAAATCTGTGTATTATAGTAAGATGAGAAAGTAGATATGCCTACAGCTGAGGTCAAATAGATTTAGATGGATAAATAAAACTATTGATGTATCTTATTTTGAGGTGAAATGTCCCTTAAGGCTTTGCTAAGCACGAGTGTCCTCACATCAATGGTGAAACATGCGAGGATGTGTGCGTGTAACCTCGGACTGCTCCAGTTAAAAGCACAACTGCATAAGTTTTAGTAAATTGGTACTTAATTGACTTGTCTGTCAGTGCTGTATGAGAATTTCTGATGCACAATATCTATCGATCTTTGCTTCTTGCCCTGTAATGAGTTATTGATTCCTTCGTATGACAGTAATAGTCTAGGTACAAATAAGGTGCAGGTCTTTGCAGCTGGTGATGCAGTGACTGCCAGAATCGTAACATGTCAAATTGTGAAATGTGTTAATGTAATAAACTACAATATAATGTAATAGCATCCCGTTATTACCCCCTCTTACTTTCCTTGTTAGTGTTATAGCATGTTCAGCTGCCAGTGTGTATGATATACTGATTTAGGATTCTCTTAAGTTTTAGTGCAGATAATCAAAAGAATTGCTGCAGCAGTTCTAATTCTGAATGTACTAAATATGTTAATAATGACACATTTCTGCATTATATTGCTATTATCACATTAACACTTGGTATAAAGATTGATATTTCATCACTTTGACAAGTTACAAAAGGTCTGGGGGTTTCTAACATCAGCTGCTACATGCAACAATTAACAAATTAGCAATAAAAAAAATTCTAGCTTAATTGCCTGTTAATAGTTGATACACGCATTTTTTGTCATCGCTCCACCAGATTATGCGAATTTGCTACCAGCCTTTAGTAAGCATGAAGAAAACAGGCTAGCAGCTCCTCTCAATAAGCTCCACATGAATGACATCAGAAACACTTCAAACGGCCTTATTCCTGTTTGAGCGCTGCACAATAATACTGTGTTAACACAGGCGTAGTTCTTGTGTGCTGCAAGATTAAATACTTTTTCCTTTTAGAATAAGGATAATTAAGCATTTCACAACACGTGATTATGATACAAAATATAATCAGTGGTCTTAAAACCGACTAATGTGCAGTATTATTGTGTAGCTACATAACATGAAAGGAGTAATCCAACTCATATTTCAGGACCTGTTGAGTTAAATTGCACTTCTGTCTCCTTTTAGAGATTTGGTGTTTTATTATCATCATCATCTGTGGCTGCAATGATAAACCACGTTTTACTACTGCACTTTATGGTTCTGTTCAAATATGCCTGTCCTGAAGAGTTAATAATACACTTTGATACCCCTTATTGTAAAGTCTCACGATACATTTTGTGAAATGCAGATCACCAGATGTTTGAAGGATATATTTTTGAACTTGAGTGTGGATCCCTCAGAAAATACGGTGGAATAAGGACTTTTTAAAAAACCGTCTGTTGCCCGCTCTGAGAGATCGCAGTACCAAAGATGTCCAACAGAAGCCACAACTGGAATCGACAAACAGCCAATTTATGAGTGACACTGATCTTCATCTCATGTCAGCTTTTACCCATCATTCATTGCTTTCTGACACATTTAACCTTTCAGTATGACTAAATACCTCAGAATAGTTTAGTTCAGGTTAGTCTCATTGAAGTGTTGTGAAGTACAAGGTACGAAAACTGAATCTGAGGAGAGCAGGTGCTTGTATGGGATTTGTATATAAATGTTTTAAACATTAAAACTGTCATGCAAAGTCACTGCTGTGGTTCTTGTGTGATGAAAACCCCCCAAAAACCACTTTTTTTTATTTATGAAATAGTTCAAGTTCACTATTCCCTTCATGTTGCTTGGGTTAGAACAGTAATCAGTGAGAAAGCTTGTATTTAATCATCAGCCAGATAAAACCTGCACACCAACTTCTAAATCGCTACACCAGCTGCGTATTTTGTTGCCCAACATTGATGTCAATTGACACCTTTTGTTGTAAACTACACAAAATTATCATCATCTAGTTTTGGAACAGATCTTAAGTTTAATCCTAAACCAGATCCAAGAAGCAGGTTTCATGAGTATCCCAGGACTTAATTGGAAGCTCTTGTTAAATCCCAATAGTCAATTACACCAGCTTCACCTTACTGCAGTTAATCTGGTTACTTTTTCCTGGCTGTTAATTTAGCCAGCACAGCCTTATGGTCACTTTTCAAGTGAATTTAACAAACACACACCTTTACATGTTCATTAAATAACACAAATCAGACAAGCAGCAGTTTTTTTTTCTACATTTATTTTAACACAAAATAGCACAAAGTGCCAATTTAGTTGTAAATGTTTACTTCAGCTTCTTCTTGGGACGAAGGTTGTTGGTGTGTCCGCACTTCTTCTTGCGGCAGTTGACAGCACGGGGGTGCAGACGGGCATAGCACCTGCAAAACAAAAAGGTCAGCGTACCAATTTAAAAACATTCAGGGTTTAGAAATGAAAAAGATCCTGAGAAAACCCACTTCAGCCAAAAACTAAGGTCAGCTGTTCCCAACTGCCATTTCAGGTGACACTAAAGCACTGTGCAACCAAACCAAAGTAATTCTATCTACCTGATTATTTCTCAATTCAAATATATACAAAGACCTCCAAATGTAGTTTATAAGGTCCTCTACCAACACTTTTTTTTATATATTTAAAATGTATATCAACAGAAATAAGAGCAGGCCTGAGGATAATCAAATTTTCATACTTAGGACTGGACTTACTTGCGGCAGATCATCTTGTCGCAGTTGTATTTCTGGGCCAGTTGCCTGAGTGAGGGCTCAATGATGCCACCACGCAGACGCAGAACCAGATGGAGAGTAGACTCTGGTGAACAGTAAATACATCATGTTAATGTCAAATTTATATTTAAACACAAAGCCTACTCTACCAGGAAAACTGATGCACACCTTGGTTATTGAAAAGTCAATCAAAAATCATTTAACACAGAAATAATGACACCATACCATAGCTACATATCCAAAATGGTGTTATATACTGGCAACTGCAGCAAAGCGCATTTGTGATATAAAACTAATTTAATGAGTACTTTCTCATAACGCTTATATAATAGGCAGCTTGTCTACTGTGTGCTACTGCCAATTTCAGAAACAACACAGCCGTTACCTTTCTGGATGTTGTAGTCGGACAGTGTGCGGCCATCCTCCAGCTGTTTGCCAGCAAAGATCAGACGCTGCTGATCCGGGGGAATTCCTGTAAACACAACACTAGTCAACCAATCTGCACTTTAACATGAACATTACCTACAACAGAATCTAAAGCTAAATCACTTCACAGGTTGCTCCAAACAAGTCCATCTATGTCACCTTTGTGGTCTAATGTGTGATTTTGAGTGCAAACCTATTTCAACTTGTACCCTAAACCATAACAGTCTTAAAGGCAAAGAACCCACGTTTCTAATTCAAAACCACAGCCACTAGAGTTCTGGACACTAAATATCTACCAATTCGCAGTTTCATGTATTAAAATGTAGAGTCTGGCTCACTCGAATTGTGCCTTTTATTTAAGGTGTAGACCAATTACATCTTGAGCAGCCAAATATTTTTCAAGAAGTCACAAACGTCACTTTAGACGTGTTAGCTCACCTTCCTTGTCCTGGATCTTTGCCTTGACATTTTCAATAGTGTCACTGGGCTCCACCTCAAGGGTGATGGTCTTCCCCGTCAACGTCTTCACGAAGATCTGCATGTTTGCAGGCTGTTCACAGAAAAATGACGTTAGCTTTACTTTTAGCCGTGTAGCTACTTAGCTCGCTGACTGACCACAGTAAAAACCGAATCGCCTGCGAGATGAATAATAAAGCTAGATCATAAAAGATTTCGCAACTTCTATCCTAATAAATAAACTCTTTTCATCGTTTTGCCGACTGTCGGCGCTTTTGGTAAGTTAGCATTACATTAGCAAGCGCTAGCAGAAGAGGCTCGTTGCAGGCCTTGCCACATGCTTATCGTCAGCGCGGAATTTAATCACAATTATGTCAATTTTATTTGTTGAAACTAATGTAAGACTACATCAAACATACATGCTGTCATTAAAGGATGAAAGCGATATTGTTTTACTCAACTTCAAACATTTATTATAATCTTAAAAACGTTAAATATTGCTGAACAAAACGTTCTACCCACCCGGCCGCTAGCTGAGCCTCAACGAAAAGAGAGCGGAAGAGGCTGACGCTGAAATACGTCACTTCCTAATTTGCTGTCTCTTTGAGAATAAAATGTGATTTGAAGTCAAAGTGTTTACATTTTTAAAACTTTATTTTTTCATTATGAAAACATCTTAGATATTTTCCCTTTCATTTAGCTGTAATAATCAGATCTGTACACCACGGAGGCTTATAAACAGACAACTGGAGCGAGCAGTGTAATTCGCTCTGACACTTCATACAAATCAGTTAATTAAATAATACCGGCATAAAATAAGCGAACATAACGATTGACAGAGTGCCGACTCTCATTGTGAATTATACGAGCCTGTGAAGATTCAGAGTGGTCAAAAATGAACTTTGACGGACACCTGCTGTTGAAGAACTGGAAGTGACTGCGATCACCGACAACCCGTATAAATGAAACAAAAAGAGGCTGCTTTTTCAAATGTATGCATTTCCATATCTAACTTGAATTTTGTGTCTTATCAAAGCTTTTTAAATATATTCTGTATTTTAATTGAGCTCTCGTTATTTAAAATGCTCCCTAAAGCCTATGTTCCACTGTAATGTTGAAATGATCATGCTGTATTGCAAAAGGACATTTTAGGTAATCTACAGCTGTGAAAAATACACTTTTTAGCTTATTTTGTGACAAAGACGGATTATTTTGTTTTATATTTTAATCATTTCAAAACATAGACCGTTAAGCTTATGCCCATATTTTTTAAATGAGTTAACTGCCAAATGCATTTTTATTATCTATGATTATGTATTATGGTACCAATAGACAAGACTTTATAGAATTAACGCCACCTTGAAAAGGCAAAGAGGAGTCTACTGTGTCCTCAGCAAGGCATTTTTCTGTTTTGGAAAATTCTCATACCTAAAATAACACAGACATTTTACATATCCTTATTATGGAAATACATCTTCCTGCTGAATAATTTTGTGTCCACTCCACTCACTGTCTTCGACAGGTAACAGGACACCACAGTATTTATTTTTCTCTCTGCAGGAGCAGCAAGCAGCAGTATCAACATTACCATGTTCCACAGCACAGACGTTTCTCTGGTGAAGCATTGCAGCATTTTCTTTACCTGCTTCAGAATCATATTTATGCTAAACAAGCAATTTACAGTAACTCAAGTAGGACAGTTGTGGTATTAAGTATGACTGTCTTGTTGGAGAAAACACTGATTTCAGCCCGTCGAATGGGGAAAGAGCTGCTCCCATCGACCAACATCCCATTTTTGTACAGAAACGTTCCAGATGCATACTCAACCTGTTTCCAAGAGGACTTCCAGCATTTTAATTTAAAGAAGGTAGAGCCATGTCATCACCCTGTCCCAGCCCAGGGGCATGCCAAGGACTTGGGGTACACTGAGTACTTCACAGAGACAGCGGTGTCCTACCAGCATCACTCATTGCCACAGATTCTCCTGATCCCACGTGCCATGCATAAAACTAACTTCAAGATGGAAACAGACTCTCGGATGGCTGAATACCTCACCACGCATGGCCAGAATTTCCAGGCTCATTCCTTACAACTCCCTCAGAGACCCATCCGACCAACATTCGCCACCATGTGGATCCAGCATGTGGAAAAGCTTCTGGAAAGCACCATCCGAGTGAGCTTCATTCCACACTCTGGCTCTCCTATGTTAAAGCTACAGGTAAACATCTAGCTTAGTAAAATATACACAATTAAAATATAATCAGATTAATTGTTTTGGATTTTCTGGTAAAATTGAAAAATCCACATTAGATAATGGACTCCTTGCTAAAGTGACATTTGACTGACATGAATATTAATCAGATTTGGGTGTTTACTCTCAAGAAGAAGGTAAACCTTTTCAAAATGCCGTCCTTTCAATGTCCTCACCTTGTAACAAATAACACGTATGGGACCTCTTGTGATTGTGAGCACTCATCTATGAATCCAGGAGAATGTAATGTTTAACAAAATCATTAATTTCTCTGTAGAAGACAGAGTCTCCACAAATAAAGGGGACGTGTGTGATCGCAGCTTTGTCTCCGAGTACAACAACACCTTTCAGGGAACTTGGAGCAGGGCTGCTCAATCAGTGAAATGGGTAATAAAGTGGGTGCAGCATCTCTTACGTCATGAGACATCGCAATGATAGCTTTATATTCTGATAACGACGTGGCAGGGATGAAAATCTGAACTGCTTGATATAAACTGTTCTAGTAGGACAAATATTTACTCTGATAGAAATTTCCATGAAAAAATTGAAATTCTCAAAATTCTCACAACTGAACTTTTCAACCTTATACCTGATTTAGGTCACATAAAAGTCGTAATGCTTATGTTATCTTGCTATAACACTGAATTAATTAACAATAAAAAATAATATAAAGGTAAAATAACCTAACACTGACTACAGCTTTTCAACTACATGCAATAAATGTATTACCCACAGGTTTCTCATACATTTGCACCCAATGCCATAACTGCAGGTCATGATTAATAACTGAATTTAGTGTCTTCCCTGTAAATCCTCATCTGCTCCAGGGAACCCATTTTCTCAGGTCTATTGTCAGCTGTGTGCATAGTCTGACCTTGAGTGTCAACTTAAAGTAGATGTGCAGAAGTGAAAAGAGTATTGACCTTTTCATGAAGTTTTCCAGGACATGGGTGTTATCAGCACACAAATCATAACGGTGGCTGTTGTTTTGTTTCCCTCCAGCACACCTCTTCAGTGCCTTTGGGTTTGATCGTGTCAAGATTGTGGAAAGACAGACGACCCACGCTACATCATTCAGTCAGCCCGGTGTCTGCAGGTCTGCAGCCTTTCTGCTTCACTGGAAAACCCCTTCCACATGATCGGCTGTATACACAAAGATGTCAAATAGTAGAAGCAATTAATGCCATAGTGCCTGGTGCCTCTCTTTATAGCTCTTTTTTGATACGGTAGTCCTGCACTAGTCCTGCTTGAGATTTAAGATGTACAGTAACATTTACATCCAGTTGATTCAAAGGTAATTTTAAAATGATGCAAAATATGAAAATTATTACTAGTTTCTGGACTCCCCACTACACAAATAATAAATGAATTATCTATGTTTTTGATACAGGCAGCCTGTGGTGAAAGAGCAAGCACAGCTCAACCTTAAACACTACTTCAACGGACTCCTGGGCCTCCACAGCTAGGGAGGACTTTTGTTACCACAAGCTGGGTTAGAATATTCTTCCATGCCCACACAGGCTTTTTTTCCCTAGTATTCATTCTTGGTAACTAATAATTCACAACACCGGAATTATTAAATCAAGCTAAGCAAAAGTTCATGGCCCTTGGATACCAAGAAAGAGGCTGGCATCCAAAGGCTATGCTCATTGTTATGCGTACTCTTTGTCTAATTTGAGGAGACATGACTCAGCAGGAACACTTTTACTTGATGATGGTCTGCATTCATCTGCTATACTCAGTGTTTAAATGTTAATATTTGACTACAAGTTTAAAACCAGATTATCTTTTTGAGTTTATTCTATATATTATGTTTCCAATCGTTCTGTCTTAGTAAAAAGTCTAAAAAAATTAGAGTGAGGTCATGGATTACAGTTTGATGCAGGGTTTCACCTGAATGATCTGTAGGTTGACTGTGCGACTAAAAGCTTCTTTTAAAATCAAAAGTATTATGATACAATATTAGGATAAAAATGCAAGGCTATTATATTATTCTGTCTTCATTTATCTGCCTGGATTCATCTGTTTTGTTTATTTCCCAGAAGCTCCAGTTGTTAGGTACCAAAAGCACAAAATGTTAGTTCTCTACACAAGGGATGGATGAGAGGATGTCAGTCCCCACCAACAAAATCTCCTTCTCTGATGTAAGATAGCACACCTCCTGCTTAGTTTTGTATTTTAAAAATTCACTAGCAGATAAAGAATGGTTGTTTTTCACTTCAGGTTAACTTGACTCATAGAGCCTGGACTTACATTTGATGATGATGTATTTTGCTATGTTAAGCTTGATGTAATGATCCTCCTGTGTTATATCTGATGCTACTACTATTTTTTCTTTTTCTTTTCTTTTTCTTTCTTGCTCAAAGAGATATGTGAATATATTAAACATTTTCATTGTGTCTGACAGAACAAGGGTTGGGCCTCAGCACCACCAAGTACGACTACCTTCTTTTAAAGACGAACAGGAAAACTCTGCATCGGTCAATCAACACGGTGCAAAAATTAATTTCTCCCCCTTTATTGTGTGAAGGAGCCAGGATTGTGATATCTGCTCCCAAATTAGTAAAAATAATATTAGTGCCAAGACTACTGCACTAATTATATACATTCTATTTCCTTCCATGTGAATCATTAAATAATATTGATTATTCTGTTTATTGATCTTTGTTGTTTAAATAGAGCAACATCAGGTTTCCACTGGTCCAGCAGCATTTCAGAACCACCAGCAGTGAGGACTACGCAATCAAACCCTTGAACCTGCATCACACAGGCTGCAGTCACGTCTCTTATTAGGCGTCATGTGACTGAGAATAGCATTTTTTGTTAACAAAGAGTGTTAAAGAGAATATGTGATTATTACTGATATTGTTATTGTTTTTTTTAAAGGCTTCTAAAAATGAATAAATCCATGTTTTAAAATTTCACGTAACTGTTTTCATGTAGCAGTGTGAATGATTAAAAAGGTCAAACACAGGTACTACGTTTTCTGCAAGCTTCTACAAAAAAACAAACATGTACTGTTGTTCAAATGTATCCTCGTGTTAATCTTTTGCCATGATCCTCGAGTTCTTTAAAAATTACAAATCTGTTAAGTTCAGGTGTTTTTTTGTTTTTTGTTTTTCAGAGAACTGCAGAAGAATTCCCATGAACTTGCTGGCCTGATCATAATAAATAAATGTTTACCCAGGCTAGCACTGTGTGAAATGTTGAGTCAGTGTACAAGTGCGGCTTTAGCAGTTAGACGGCTTAAACATAAACCTTTAGCCTCATCTGCAATATCTTGCAGAGTTAAAGCGGCCTCGAACCCGACTGTCCTGCTTCCACCCTGTTTACACTGTCAACGCTGACTGCCAAGAAGAAGGTTACCGTGTGTTTTGGAGAAATATTCTCATCCCCTCCTTCAAGCATGACTGACCACAAAACTCCATAAAAAACAATCCATGTTGTAGCAATACACAGCCTTGACACAGAGAAGCAGGCCCTGATGATAAAATAGTAATAATAGTAATAATAAGAAGCCTGCAATGGAAGCAAGTAGGGGTAAACAAACTGACGCTATAGAGTTCATCAACCTTAAAGGCAACAGTCCAGTTACGGGCTGGAAAGTTAGCAGGCCAGCCAGGGAGACAGAGCAATATCAGATTAAACTCCAGAATGACCAGATTAGAAAATATCAGCACTTAAAGTAAATGGAAATGATTAATAATTAAGCTTTCAAGACATAGAAGTTTAATATTAACGAGTGCTTATAAAGGACAACTATGATTTCACTGATTTATCTGAACTGCTGTAGACATGTAAGCCCAATACATGAAAATAATGAATATACAGCATATTGCGCTGATACAACATTAGACAGAAAAAGCTGAAAAGGATGTTTTTATTTTTTACATTTGATTTGATTTATTAATAATCACATTTTTATCATTAATTGACGAAACTCTACAAACACAAAAAAACCGAGTGAGTAATATGATCATATCACAACTTAATCAAGTTTAGACCAACATGTGAGCAGATCTTTCAGCTGGGGCACATGACTGAGATGCAAACAAGAAAACACTTTTCATTGCCCTTGTTCTCCTCCTTTTTAAACGCCTGACATGCGTCCAGGCACGTCTGCCTCACAACTATCACAGAGAGGCTTTTACATTTCAAGTTTAATACACACTTTTTGGTATTTATAATGCAAATAGAAAAACTAATAAGAGAACTAAGCGTTGATAGTTCAAATGAAAAATACACGCGGCCTTCAAAATAAAAGCCTGCAGTCAACCCTTCTCTATCCTTAACTTAAACCTTGTTTATATACAGACATAAACACGGGTGAAGTATGCTACAAACTGTGTAAATACAGCGGGGAAAAATCACCTTGTTAACTGATGTACAGCGAGCACACTCCACGCGGTCCTTCCTCCTCCTCCTCCTCCTCAGCGGCAAAGTGGGCGGGCATGTGCGAGCATGTACTCTTCTTCATTGGAGTACAGCACGGAGCTGTCTTGTATCTGGGCGTTGAAACCTGCCCCCGTTCATAAAGCCCGGGCTTCCATTTAACATTCACTGAGTCAGAGCGAACGCGCAGTTGAGCACGTCGACCCTCGCGAGGACCTCTACGTCTCTTATCTTCCGTCGGTGAGTTAGTAGGAGCCTTTTAAACGTCACTTCAGCGGTCGCAGCTGTTTTAATAAGACGCAGTTCCTGTTCTTAACTCTAACCTGCTCTTCTGGACACTTATAAATTTGAAACGTAGCAGCCGCATAATGGAAACAATATTAGGCTGAACTTGTCTTGATCCAAATGCATTACGGTAAACAGAAAACATGTGTTGGTTGTTACTACAGTATTATAGCACGACAAAGCAGATGTGGCTTTGGTGTATATGGGGAAATGTTTTTGTAATATTGCTGACTGAATTTAAATGCATCGTGGCCAAACAGGTAACTAAAACCATCCAAGTAACCATTAGGCCTGATTTGTGTTTAAAGAGCAGAAACACTGGAGCGTTTTATTATTATGAAGTATGTTTGTAAACCGAAACAGCCCGCATAATAGTTGCTATCTTGGCCGACACCCTAATTAAGACCACCCAAACCCCACCCTACAAATAACTCTGAAAGAAAAACTGCAGTACTGTATGTTCGATTCGAGTTTTATTTAATGCATTGTACACGTTTAAATTCAGCCTTTAAACATGGCAGGTAGGACATCATGCATAATTTCATTGTGTCATGGTTCCCTAGTGTTTACAGAAGCTTTAGAAGCATTCATGTCTCCAGCTGACACGCTACAGTATATATACTCTGCCTGACTGTTTCTATTTGCAGTAGACCTATATTTTTTACAGCACCCAAAAAACAGTTTTGCACACTTTTGCATCATTACTGTGGCAACCTATTCAACCTTGGTGAACAGTGTGTGCACATTATGTGCTGTTCTTCTGTCCTCGCATGTAGAAATGGCACTGAGCTCCATAAAGTCCTTCACCCTAGAGCTGGATGGTCCGGCTGATGCGGCGTTCATTGGAGGGGAGGTGGTGTCTGGCCAGGTGGTCCTGGAGCTGCGCAGGGCCACCAGAGTACACTCCATGAAGGTGTTGGGACGAGGAGTAGCCACAGCACACTGGCTGGAAAACCGTGGCATGAACTCCGTCTATAATGACTACACTTCTAAAGTCACCTATTTTAGGAAGAGACAGCATCTGATCAGAGGTTAGTATTAAAGATTGCAGATGATATTACTGACATGGAGTAATTAGTATTCTGTTTGTACAGTGGTTAATGTTCACTCTGACTGTAAAATATCCCCAGGTGAATTTCCACAGTCTTTTTTTTCAAGGTTCTGTTGAGACACAAACACACTATTAGGCTCACACATAATGCTAAAGTTGCAAGTGAGAAGTAGATTTTTTGCCATTCTTCTTTATATTTAACAAAATAAACAACTGAGTGAGCAAATGAGTTCATTTTTGATGCACTCGATGCAGTGACAGTAGTGGTGAACACACAAACTATTAACTGCGACTGCTGGAAAGGGCAGGACAGCACTTTTAAAGACACTTGTATTATTTGTGTTGAACCTGATGCCATTCTCATACTCTTTTTCTACTTCTTCTGTCCCATAATGTAGCTGTGTAGTCTTATTGTCAATAAAGTTTCTGCAGTTTGCGGCTCTGTTGCTAAATATAAACGTAACCACTGTATTTCAGTGTATGTTGCACCTGGTGGATGAAAAGTGTTCTCTCTGCGCCGAATAATGTGGTGTTAAACTGCTGATCTGTTGTTTGTGTGCCAGCTGGTCAACACTGCGTCTTGTAGTCGATGCAGTTTGCAAACTGGAGCCACCTGGGCCAAATGTGTTGCGCGGAAACCTGCGTGAGCGACCAGATATATCTGCCAGATAGCATAATCTTTGACATTAAACACAAACCCATTAGTGTAGAGTCCAAACATATGCAGTTGGTTCACTGGGTATGACGTTGTACTGGACGTGGTACTGTAACGTGTTGAATTCTCTGAGCATGGACAGCATCGAGAAACAGAGAGCACAGGCCATCGTAGCAGTGTAAATAAACACAGTGGTTAATGTTTCATAGGATGCTGTGTTTGACTCCATATTTTGGGCAGATAAGTAGATGCCAGTAGTTTTAGATTCCAGCGGCTGCAGTGCAGTTGAATTGAAATTGCAATTCCAGACAGTGCATCATTATCTGCTGCAACAGTTGTGCCTTCTGCTCTGCGGTTAAAGGTGCACTTAGCATGCTTTTTACATTCATATTAATTCTACAGCCTACATTTAATCCTAAATCATATATATCACTGTCTACTTTAGACCTGATGCCTTTCCTTACACAACGCAAAAGAGATTTGTTGTTACCACTACACTATGGAGGCACCTCAGTCATATATGTCACTAAAAGAACAGGTTTCCAATTGAACTCATTGTAGTTTTCCTCATCTCATTCATCAATTTTGGAAGAACACTTTTTATTTTATTATTGATTTATTTACAATTAGCCAAACAGGAGAGTTATCTGTGGTTATTTCATCATGTTGAACTTCTAAATCCCACCATACTTACACATGAAATGAAGTGTCTAAAGCAATATAACTGTCAAATCCTCACAAAACTATGTGATTTCACATAGTTTTGTGAGGATTTGACAATTTTTGGTCCTAATGATCATTGTAGCAGTGAAGCCTAAAAAACTGTTTAGTGTGAATAAGGTGTAGAGCCATAGAACCTGTGTATGAAAGATGGACCTGGTGGTACAGCTTTAGCTTTGCTAATAGCCACAGAAAAGGAAAAAAAAGTCTCATAAATGTTGTCACACAAATGCAGTTTTATTTTGTTTTTTAAAACTTTATTGCACGAGTTGTACGTGTATATTTTGCACTGGTGTGGTTTGTACAGAATAAAGTTACACTGGCACAGACACTGGGAGGTTTGTCCTGTAAATGACATTTGCAGGACCTCTCCAGGAAATAGCAGCGCTAATTATTTTTGCACAGCCTTAACCTTCTGATATGTGTCCTACATCTTCCCAAGAACAAAATCCTATTTCCTTTTTTAGATTTTATACATTTATTTATTTATTTATTTCTACCTGGTGAGTTTAGAACAGGAGTAAATATACATTTAATTAAAGATGTGGGATGTTGTATGTGGTCTAAGCAGAAAAAAAAAGAGGAGGAGGTAGAAGACAGGAGAAAGAAAGGAAGGAAGAGGGGGGAACGCGTGGGGTGGAGGGGGGCTGTTTTTAAAAAATGCAGCCTACGTCACTATGGCAACAAGGAAACCAAGCCACGGCTCTCCTTGGCGCCGCCCTCTTTACCGTGCTGTCAGCTGCTGCTGTTCCCCATTCTTTTTGCAGTGTTTTTTAAGGCTCATTATTCTCCAGTTGTCTGTGAATTAACGCAGAACTTTATAGAACTGATATTTGCTGTGTCGTAATTTAGTTCGTATATTTGTTTAGTGAGCAGCTCCACACACAGAGGAGCCCCTTTGGTCCCCCTCCGAGAGTAATCATACAGAGTCATCTACACAGTGGGGGTGATCTATCAGGCATGTGCAGAAAGCCACATGGCCTTCTGCATTAAAGCATGGAGTACTTTACAGCCGGTGTTGTGCCAAAAAGTGATTGTCTGCCAAAAACTGATTTCCAGTGTTTCTGTGTATTTTTTATGTGTAATATCTTTACGTGTGTTCGTAAATAGACTTCGGTGAACAGGGGATACAAAGGGGTTACATAAAGAATTAAAACATTATCTGTTTTTTAAGTATCTTTACAACTTGTACTTACATTATAACCAATCCGGTCCTTTATCCCCACTTAAAATATTTTTACAGAACTATTGTAATATTTGCTGCCATTTCTGCTGTCTTGTTGGGCAACTTACTCTTACAAAATACATTTTTAATGTTAATGAGTTTTTTTTACTGCATAAATAAAGGTTATATAAAAGTCGCTGCCAAAAACTGATTGCGGCTTGTATCTTGCTACACGAATGTTGTTTGTGGCTCAAGATGACTTTATGTCATCCATAAGGGATGCATTTGACATATGTTTAACATATTATAGCCCAACAAGTTACTTATAGCACTTTAAATATGAGCAATCGCTTTTTGGCAAATACCGGAAATCACTTTTTGGCAGACTATCACTTTTTGGCACAACACCGGCTTTGCTCCTGCTTACCAGCAGATGGCGTGCTGGCTTTGCTTTTTACTCCAAATCGGAACTCCTTGCATGCAACTTGTTTGCTACAAGTTAAATTTGGGCTTGAGCTGATCGGTAAGTGGCAGTAGAGAGCTGTCTCTTCGTCCCGGGAACAAAGACGTAAACAAGTTTGTTTTTCACAGAGCAGACCTGAATGAAGAGAACCTGCAAAAGTGGCGGATTAAAACCCCCACTTCTGCGCACAGATCACTCTGTTCGGACATTTTTGGAGCCGAATGTTAAATTTGAAGAAGTCTCTATTGATGACATAATTAAACTGTCGCAGAGCTTTTCTTTGCGTTTCATCTATGACTTTTCTTTATTTTCTTTAATAACTGCTGCTTGTGTTTGTACTGAATTGCAATAGTATGTTAAAAGAGACAGGGGAGAAGTGGAGTAAACAGCTTCGGTACCGGCTGAAACTACCCTGAGCCTTCCAGGGTCTCTCCCAGACCGAGGCATACCCAGTAAGCCTGTTTTCTTCTAAGAACCTGTAACCATCAATCATCCCCAGGCCCCGTTTTCCCCTCTACCGCCTCCACACCCAGCCTGCGTGTTTGTTATGCTTCCTTCAGGCTTAGTTTGGAAATGTGGACGTTTTTGTGTGTGTGTGTGCCTGTGTGTGGGAGAATTGCTGCACCTTAACAGCCCGACAAAATGGAAAGTAATGCCGGGACTTTTTGTTTGATAAGCAGGCCAGATGAGCGGCTGTTGTTTTCAGTTTCATTTTCATCATGATTACAGTCTCATGTTAATTCTGACATCATCTCGTAGGCCCTGCTGTGAGCACGTGTCCCTGTGGTTTCATACCTGTTGCGTCCTCCTGGAGCAGGAGGTCAACTTGTAAACACGCAGAAAAAGAAAAGAGGTCAAATTAGACCAACAACAACCCCCTAAAACACGGACGCACCACTTGTTTCTCTTTTGCATTTGAAGTGGGTTTAGCCTGCTGTTTACCAGATGTGCTGTTTGAATCCTGGGAAGTTCAAGTTCTGTCCACTTTTTTGAAACCTGATCGGTTTTCTTGTTTACGTTGACGGAGTAAAGAAGCTGTCTCGACTATGTCTTATTTACAACAACAGCAGCAGTCTGAAGGGTCAGCGCCGAGGAGGAGTTCCTGAAGGCAGCATCGCCCAGCCTTCAACCCTCTCCTGAGGCCTTACATAACGATCCGTAGACTCCGCCCACTTTCTCAGCCTGCAAAAAGGCTGCCGTCCGAAAGTGAACATCATATCGAGCTTTCGAGCACACGAGAGTAGGCGGCAGCAACCTGGAGAGCCACTCTCAGCACCCTTTAAACACACTGCGAAGGAACAATAAAGGAATCTCTCACTTCTTTTCGTTTGAGAACAGAGAGGAGTCGCAAAACCTGCAAAAAATGATTTTCGACAAGCTGAAAAAGTTTGACATAGTCTTTGACTCTCCGGAGGTGGACTGTCCTCCTGTGTACAGCAGTGGGGATGTTGTGTCCGGGCGAGTGGTGCTGGAGCTGTCCGGGGAGAGTCGGGTAGACTCCCTGAAGCTTCACGCTGAGGGTTTTGCAAAAGTGCACTGGACCGAGTCCCGATCGGCGGGCTCCAGCACCGCGTACACCCAGAACTACGGCGACGAAGTGGAGTACCTGAACCGCAGAGAGGTGTTGCTGCAGGCAGGTCAGTCCAGTAAGTCTGTCAACTCAAGCAGCCAAAGTGTCCTCTCTGTGATCGAGCGGTCTAGACAACTGTGAAAACAGCTTATCTGTGTGGGGACAGATTGTCTGCAGACTTAAAATAGTGTGTTTCAGGATGTTTGCGTAGATGGTGACTGGGATGAGTTAAAGTCTAACTGTCCCCACTTCTGTAGTTAACTTTAGATCGGAGACTTTGCATTGGTTACGAATGATTTATAAACTTGTAAACTAGAACAGCAACTCGTGTAAACGCTGACAATGAAAAAGAAAACCATTCAGGTTCATTTCTTTTACTTCCTTGAAGAAGAATACGTGAGCATGTACATAAAGAACATAGAGCAGCAGCTGCTTCCTCACCCCCAAAACGTCTGTGGGGAAAAATAAAAGAAGTAAGACTGGCTTTTCCAAATCGAAAGCAAATCCAGACTTGTTTTTCCTTCTTTTCTGCATGCTGACTTTGCCTCAGGTTTCTGGCTTCATTCATTTGGACACGGAGCTGTTTTTGGTTTAAAGTACAGGCAGGAAATGGGCAGCCAAGGGCTTTGTCGATTTTTCTGTTGTTTTCCTGCCGAGTTTAGCCTCTATGCTCGGCTGCATGTTGTGTGAAAACCTGCAGCCAGCAATGAGAAAACACATCATGCAGCACATATCAGCTGAATCTGCTTTGGGGGATTTTGCTGATGGGCACGAGAAAGGCTTTCTTGTTGCAGCCTACTTGACCCGTGAAGTTGACATGTTGTTGGTGTTGTTTAAATGAAATCGGAGTATTCATCTAACAAAGGTTCACCAAAACCAAAACACCAGTCCCCGGATTTGTGCTGCAAGAGTGAAGAGAACCCAGGAGAGTTGAGACGAGCTGTGTGATATCGCTCGAGGAAAACATGTTCTCAGTCAGCACAATAGAGAAGGAACCGCCCCTCTGAGCAAGCAAAGCAACCATGTGATTGCAGAGAAACACAGGCTTACGGACTGTTCCTATGAAACAAGCGTTATTCATGTAGAATACTTTTGTGTCTGTTGTGATGCATAGTTTTAAAAGTGGGTATTTGCTGCCAAATAAATAAGCTTTCAGGTAATCAGAGCGCATTCTACTGTCAAGTTGAGGTTTATTTCCACAGTCAAGCAAAGCTGATGCAGGTTATATGAAGTATAGATTATACATACCATTAAATCATCAAATAAAACAAAGTCTGTGCTACCTGATCGTCTGCGCTGTAAAATTTCCTCCTACCACAGAGCGAGTCTCTGCGCCTCTGTTATAGAAATTGTTTTGGGAAATTAACAAAAAAATGAAAGAACAGGTGACTGACTTAGAATTTTTTCCCCCTCTTTCTTTCAGATAACGGTGAAGTGACAGTCCTACCTGCTGGCAAACATGAGTTTCCATTCAGCTTCCAGCTGCCAGAAGAAACTCTGGTCACCTCCTTCGAGGGAAAACATGGCAGCATCCGTTACTGGGTCAAAGTTAAGCTACACAGGCCGTGGGCCACAGTCAGGAAAATCAAGAAGGAATTTACAGTCATCGAGCCCATCGACATTAACACACCAGCCTTACTGGTAAGTGCCTCAGACTTCACATTTCATCGCTGGGATGTATTTATTTATGCATTTTGAGGGTTTTATGGAATTTGCTCACTGGTTTTTATAATCTCCAGGCACCACAGGCGGGTACGAAGGATAAAATGGCGCGGGCGTGGTACCGCAGCTTTGGGCAGGTGTCGGTAACTGCAAAGATTGACCGCAAAGGCTACACACCAGGTACGCACATTCTGCTTTTCCCATGTGCTCAAACTTTTGTAGTGTCTCATCTTTCTAAGCGTGCTTTTTCTCTCTCCACAGGCGAGGTGATACCGGTCTTTGCCGAGTTCGACAACTCTACCTCCAGATCTGTTGTCCCCAAAGCTTTTATCATTCAGACGCAGACGTTCATCGCCCGCGGCACCATGAAGCAGAAGCGCTCCGTCGTGGCCACGCTTTGCGGTGACATCGTCGGTGCCAAACGTCGGGAAACCTGGCACGGCCGCGCCATCAAAATCCCACCTGTAGGTCCGTCCATCCTGCAGTGCCGCATCATCAAAGTGGAGTACATGCTGAAGGTAAGCTGCCGGCCTAACATTGGCGCTGCTGCAGTTCTGAGTCCTCACTCAGTCCAGGTAGCATTATAAACTCTCTTTCCTCCCGTCAGGTTTGTGTTGATGTACCCGGAACATCCAAGCTGTGTCTCGAGCTGCCTCTGGTCATAGGCACCATACCCCTCCATCCCTTCGGCAGCCGAACATCCAGCGTCAGCAGCCAGTACAGCGTCAACCTGGAGTGGCTGCGCATGGCCATCCCCGAGCAGCCAGAGCGTAAGTGTCCCGTACTGCTTTATGGGAAGAAAAGGAAAAACTCCCCACATGGCAAACAAGTTTTTCTTTCTTTTTGCCAGTATTATTTTTAGAGCGTGCCACTTTTTTCTTTGACAAGAAAGCCAAAATACTGCATGAGTCAGATGTACAAACAAAGGTTTTGGTTCCACAGAAACTCATGTTGGATCAGATCAGTGTTTGTTACTGCCAAAGGCGCTTAATGTTACGTGGGCTTTCAAAATGAAGTCATGAGTCAGCAGCTCGATGTTTGGACCTGTGCTGTTCCGTCGTGTCACGCGAGTGGACTCATCCTGCCTGTGTTTTTTCCCTGCAGCTCCTCCGGATTACAGCTCTGTGGTAACCGAGGAGGAGGCCGAGCAGCGCCACAACGCCGTGGCCTCGCAACAGGCTGAAGACCTGAGCGGGATCCTGGAGCGACCCCTAATGGCTTTTGTCCAAGAGTTTCGCTTCAGACCTCCGCCAGTGTACAGCGAGGTGAGTCACAATTGGCTGGAAGCGACTCCTGTTGTTTACTGCGATTGAGTGGCACATATAAAAGCTTGCATATAAAGGCCTTTTATTCCCTGCTTACCAAAACCTCGAGATCTCAGCTGTGTTGTGTAACAATAGCTAAATGGAAACAAATCTGTGGGTGTAAGCAGAGTGTAGGTTGAGCATAATTGAAGAGTGTTTTATTCAAAGACTGGATTATCTGCTTGCCCAACCTTCATCTGATGCATTTTGATTTTCTTTTCTTTCCTGCAGATTGACCCCAACCCTCAGCTCATCAACATGAGACCTCGCTGCATGACATGTTGAACCAAGAGCCCTGCCTGAGCTTCAAGCAGCCTCATTAACGAAACAAATCAAGAGATTTGTCTTCTCCCGGATTATGTCTCTCTGATTAATAGCACTTGCTAACAGATTGACTGGAGCGCCAGGAGACGGAGCTCACAGGAACTGGATGTTAGTGGAGGAGGTGCCACTTTGTTTCCAGTCCAGTAAAGTGGATGCTTTCCTGTTCTGGCTGAAAGGAAAGCAACTTCTCTGCTTTGGTTCCTGTCCTTCCCAAGTGACTTTTGGTTCCCTGCGTGGTGAGCTACAAATACCTCCCAATCAACGATTCCCTAACGTGAAGATATCTCTATATTTTTTTTGTGTTTTCAAGGAATTTGGGACATTTTGGGAAGGGTTGAGATCACTTGATATTCACCAGGCGGAAAGTTGGAACTGAACCTGGCATTCAGATGTCTGAAAAAGGCGCTCTTGATAAGATGGCCGACTGTCATCTTTGAGTGGCGTAAAGAGAGAAGTGCAATTATTTCCCTCAGTTTCCAACTTTCCCTATGCCTGAGATTTTTAAAACACACATCACTATGCATTGTGTGCCTACGGTGATTTCTGTTACTCGAACGCATACGTAGGTGTGACGGTGGAGCAGAAAAGTCAGAAAAGAAGACGTAGACGTATTTTATGCATGCAGGTAACAATATGTAAAAGGGAAAAAAATATGTGTGCCTTAATTATCTGCAGTTGAAGTTTGCATGAGAGTTTCAGGGAGCTGTTCTCTCGGACAGAGCTGGATAGAGCTGAATGTATCCTGCAAGAACTTAGAACAAAAAAGAAGCAGTCAGCATGTATGTAGATGTATTCCAAGAGCCTTGTTGTGTTAACACAAGGCTCAAGGCACTGAAGTGTTAGATAGCTATGGTGTTATAATGCAGTGGTAATAAAATAGGGGGTTCCAGTTTGCTTATAAAACTGCACAAGGCTCGTAGAGTAGCTCTCCCAGCTGCTAAACAAAAGGACAGGAGGAGTGGAGACCTCCGAGCTGTGTGGACTGAATCTTTCGGTGGGAGCCAGATGCCTCGGTGCTGTGGGTCAAGCCTTTAGGTGGAGATGCCACTGAAACATAGGGACAAAGAACATTCCAAAAAAAAACCTTCTCAAGGATTCTGTTTCTCCTCAACTTCCAAAAAAAAGGAGTTTCAGAAGTCTTCAGGTTCAGCTGTGTGACAATGGCTGAAGTCGACGAATGTATTATTTTTATACAAGTGCAATTGTTGATTCACAGTATTGCCCAAATTTTTGTAATTGTTTTTTCTAATAAACAATTTTGAACAGATGTTTGTCTTCAGCGTTTCCTTAATAGTTTAATTATTTATATAGCACATTTAATTACAACAGGAGCGTTGACCAAAGTGCTGTACAAGAATACGACATACATAATAAAACAACTTAGAGTATTAAAAGCAAACACCAAATATGAATTGACAAATAACTCTCATGCTGTATTAAAAGCCAATAAATAAAAATGCGTTTTAAGATAAGATTTAAAAAGGATTGACAGTGTGAGCCTGTCTGATGTGTAGGGGTAAATTATTCCACAGCTTAGGCGCTACGACTGCCTTGACTGGTACGTGTGCTAGGACGCCCGCTTTTTTTCTTCTTTCTTCTTCTTTTAAAGAAAATAATAGAGAGTCTCTGTTTAGCAATGTTGCGTGCCAGTGAATTGGAAAAGCATCTCCAACACCATGAGTCAAAGCTATATTACTGCCAAGGGCAGGGTTCAGTGGAGAAACAAGCTAGGCTCAGTGATTCAAATTGATAATTACAGACTGAAGTTCAGCCAGTGACATTTATTCTATTGCGCACTTATGCAATCGAACTTTTCTCGGTGCCTTTGGAGCTCCACAAAATAAAAATGGAGTCACACCACACTGCGGATTTCACTTTGTAATTTGTTTACGAATAATTAGTTCTTGCTTTATTTTTTTTGGTTTGTTTTTTCCACCACATAAACATGTAACACATTGGAGCGAACGAGCATAGCTATAATCATGGCTAAAAGCCAAATCAGAGGAAATTCTCAAGGGTTTCTTCTGCAAACAGCAATTAGGGACAGAGGGACGTCAGATGGGTGTGGATGCAGGATAGTAGTGCGGCTGAAAAGCTTCACACTTTTCAAATGAGTAGAATTAAAGTAAAACCATTTTCTAATCGCGAGTTTACCAAAACATCAGACCAACCTTACAAGTGGATGCAAAGATTACGTTCAGCACTAATCCTGATGAAAAAGCAGAAGATAAAGCAGTAGTTTAAACAAAAATACCCCTCTCATGTTTGCACCACATGCTCAAAGTCCAGACAGGCAGGATTCGTGACAGCAGCAATATTAATATAGTTGTGTGCACAGACAATGCTTGTTCTGTTTGAGCGAGCTTGTGTACACAGATATGTTTTGCTTGGACACCTGTCTTTAATTATATTTCACTCACTTAAATAAGAGTTGAGGCTGTAAGCATAACATGTATTTCAGCTCTCCCAATACGTCACCACACATGTTTGAAGGCCTAGAGTTAATCCAGAGACCAAGTTTACTTTGTGCTGGGAAAAAAAGAAGAAAGATGAAAAGAAGATGCACTGGCCGCATACATCTTCTAGCTGTAAATGAAAGAAGTTACTAGCAGAAGTCTTGTAATACACACGACTGAATATAAACAGGGTGTTTCCGAAATGTTGTGAATTTAACTGTTTAACCTTTTCCAGCATGAGGAAACTTAAATCTCATTCTTGTAAACAGATAAGTTCAGCCATGTTTTCACCTTAATCTCGATGGACTTATTCAGGAATGGCTTTTAAAATATGAATCCATGGAGAATGTAAAGCAGAACAGAAGAGAAACACAGTTTAAATTAAAAGTTAGAATGACCTTTTGTATTTGATGTTGAAATGATTTGAAGCATGTGACATGCAGATGTCTTCCTGATGTTCTGCGGTGACCTCTTGGTAATCCCGCGTGTTTGTTAAAACAAACTCTTCCACACAGAAAACAGAAGTGCCGTCCGCTGTTTTCCTGAAATCGTTTCAGGCGAGTCAATGTTCTCATTTGTCTCGATGAGTCACTAAAAGTATTTTCAGCACCTGCTGTATCAAACCAGCTCATCTGGTTCAGCGTGTGCCGATCATAGTTCAGATATTATGTTATTTGTATTATGTGCAAGTACAATTTTATTTATTCCGTGACTTTGAATGTGTTCTGAGTTACCCGTCATGTCTTCAAAAAGGTTTGGAAGGAAGCACTCACTGTGGAGTCACATATGTTAACCTGCATGCCTCCATGCAGGTTAGAAGTCATGCCCCTGGCTGTTGTGTGGCCCCAGTTTAATGGGATTCAAAAGGCCGAAAACCCCCCAAAACATGCCCTGCAGGTCTTTTTGTACATTGGGTTTCCTGAGCTGACTGAATTAAAGAGTCTACCTGCAAAACTCTGGAGAGAATTTTACTTAAAATTGTAAATCTTCTTAGGGATGCAGAAAACAACCAATGGCAAACATTAAGAAAAAACTTGGCTATTTCTTCTAAAGTAAAGGACAAAGAGAATGACAGATGCAGAAAGATGATGTAAACGTTAACCCTAACCACGTGCCCGCTGTCGTGCTTTGAGTGCGTCATTAACAAGTAAATCCAGGAATTTCTGAAGGATAATTTGGTCAGCAAAGCATTCCAAGAGATCTGTGCATACCCTTTATTCCTCCCACTTTCAAAGTTGGAGGAAAAAAGCTGAATAACAAAATAGGCCTTTGACCACTAAGTGATCGTTCCCTCTGACGTCTTTGTTAAGCCCTAAACAGGTTAAACGCTCCATATGGAAACAAAGATGTTGTCCATAGTCGGGACAGGTTGTCAGCATCACATTCCTGATCACTAATTACATTTTGGATTTCTAGGCAGTAATGTTCTGGAACACATGCTGCGAGTGGTAAACAAACAAACCCACGAGTGTGTTTATGTGACTTGCCTGAGGAAAACGATTGCTTTAGTTTGTGCTGGACTTTCAATTAACTCCATGGAGCCAAAAGGTCTGTCAGGATGTCATGTAAGCTTGTTGTTTTACACGCATAACATCACACGAGTGTAAAAACAGCAGTGCCACTTTGGGAACGCCGAGGTGCCTCTTCCCTGGAAAACATATTTTCTGGTCAAAAGTTTCTGGAATATAATTTAGCCACAAGAACAGGACTGTGTGCAGGGACAACAAGTTCCTCCACTTAAAAACGGAGTAAACCGAGTAGTCTTTTCGTTGTGTGTGATATATAGAAGCACTAAAACACTGCTGTATGCCATAGCATTAAGATTTACATCACAACAAGGACCAAAGGGATTTACTCAGTATGTAAAAAACAGCCATTTCACATTCTTTTAAAGTATTATCCAGTGAACAACATGTTTAATATACAAGTATGTAAATTATAAATGTTTCAATTTATCAGTTAAAATGTGCTTTTATTTCCAAAATGTCATTATGTCATCTAGTTACTACATGAGTATATATTTTCTGTGTCTAAGTCGCTGTGAACTGTCACAGTTGTTGTCCAGACACTGTTGAGCGGCTGCTGAACGCCTTTGCAGATCGTACTTCCAGACACACACGAGCAGTTGACTCATCAGAAACACTCCCTGCCTCAGCAAACTCACCAATCCATAAGCACATATTAACTCACCTCACCTACGCTGGCCAATAAGCATGCAGGATGCAAACTATATTTATTTTAATTGTAGAGGACGTTTTAGCTGATAAGGTTTACACTTAATAACTACATATTCAGTTTCGGACTGAGTTAAAAATCTATCAATAATAAAAAAGAAAACATCTTTGTTTAAAAGCCAGATGTGCTGATATGACACAATGAATGGTAACAATGAGTCACAAAGAAAATGGGATTTTTGTGTGAATGAAGAAGTTAAACTGACACAATGATGTCAAAGATGTCGAACGGTTCCTCTTTTTAGGACAAGTCGTCTCAAATTTCTGCTGCTGATGAACTTCCCTTCAACACATTGGGGATTATTAAAGTGAAGCAAGTGTTTTGGGGGTGAACCGTTACACATTGAGCTCCTGACCTTCTAAACACAGCTGTCATCACATTTTAAGAGTTTTTGCTCATTCTTTTCAGTCCAGCTAACATTTAACATGTTACCATTCATCCATAGTCAAACAGCGAACTCACTCACTGACTGATTCTAGGCTTTAAATACTTCTTAAATTCACAGCTACAAAGACAAGGCCTCGTTCAGATAATAATCCTGAAAATATGGCAGCTCCCGGGGCATGTGCCAGATGGAACAACTGCGACATTTAGCAATAAATACCTAACTAAAGAAATTGAAGAAAAAACATAATTACTTAGCTGAGCTGTGCAGTTTTTATCTGTGCTTTTCTTTTATATACTTCTTTTTAAGTTTATAATTTTGAGTCATTTTGAGACACTGGTTGGCAAACAGTCGACAGACCAAGGACTCTCCATAACAAACTTCCTCTTTCGGGCCTTCTTGTATCCAACCTGTCTGAGATCTCGTGCTGACATCAGTGAGCCTTATCTGGACACATTTAGACTCACTGTCACATGTCTCTTCTGCAGATAAACAAGGAAAACAAAAAGTATCCCGTTGGAAAACGTTTGAGCTGAGAACGAGGTTCTTCTTCAAGGTTGCTGGGAGGAAGTCAGTCATCCTGGTTTGTTTCTGCTACGTTTAAAATCAGCATTGGCCCACTTCACATTCCAAAGAGATCACAGCAACTCCAGATGAAACGGTGGCAGACAAACCAAAACAAGCTAGAGCTGTTTTTCCTTCAGCGCCCGGGCATTTTAAGGGGGAGGACACATCATCAGGTTGTTTTAGAGGACATCCTCAGGCTTGGCTTTTTGCTGACTACAGGGAAGTTGCTGGGTGTTTGAGTGTTGAGGTTTGTTCAGGGCAAAATAATAAAGTGTGTTTTGTCTTTAGCGTTTTGCTATTTAGAAAGATTTGAGTTTGCTCTCGCAAAGCTAAGAGCAAAAATCTCCTTACTAAAAACAACAACACCAAAAGAGTCTACAGCTCTGCCGACATAACACCAAAGAGGAAACGAACCAGCTAAAGTCTGGAAAAAGTCTTGCGATAATGTTGGCTGAAGTATCACAGAGGTTTGTTTTTTTTTTCAGGAGGAAAGATTAAATAGGAAGACATCATGTTGCCTTGGTTTCTATCAGCTATAACACTGAAAAGACCAAATCTGTGATCTACAGTAGTACAATAGGCCAACTCTGGCTAGAAAATTAGGCTACAGCTTTTTAGGTGCCACTGAGATTATTAACAGTAATCTCATGCTTCACAGGAGTGTAATTATGCACTATAGCAAGTTCAAGAGGGATAGTCAAATGTATCTGTAAACAGTGACTACAGCACAAAGTCTGGGTGATCATTTTGCCATCTGAATTTATGTCTGTCCAACTGATACAATGATACAGAACAAAATCAAAGTCCAACCAAGTTCAACCGAGTTCATTAGTTAAACTATCATCCCGCTTGCTAGACAGATGCCTTTTTACAACAATGAAACCTCATTAAAATTATACTTGATATGGTTGGGTTTCTATGCTGCCTCACGCACAGAAGCTCCAGGGTTTTAAACTTTTTGTTGGCTTTTCCTTGTGCAAGATACTGACCCCAAGTTGCTCTCCAGCGCATTAATCAAAGTATGAATGTGTGTAAAGGTTACATAGAAAGCACTTACATGGAAAGAGCAAAGAAAAAGGTGTTTGTGTGCTTTAAGTGCCAGTCCATTTACCATTCTTGACTACCATACCAGTTCTGTCCTGTGCTAACTGAACTGCGTGCAATGAATGCCATGATGTGGATGATTTGGATCCAGGCGATTTGACATCAGGACGTCAGGGCTGGTTCAGATCAGCACTTTGTTGACCGTGAGCAGAGGAGAAGATCACCTTGCAGCTCCCCTGACTTCACGGAAATCAATGTAACTTCAGAGGGGTCAGAGAGCAGACAGCAGAGGCTGCATGCCAAGCTGCTCCCCAAAATATTCTAGAAGGGGAAAAATACAGAGTAGGAACAAACAACATCCCCAGACATTGAGCAATAAGGACAGCTTTGTTTCTGCTCACCCCGCCTCCAGCTGTAACCCAGAGTTCCATGAAATCTATTTGTTGCTTTGTAGTGCTTATGATCTATCTCCCTTTGTTTTGGTACTCTGTGATGCTCTTTGTTGGGGAATCTCTGCCTGGACAATGGAGGCTGCACACAGAGTCCAAAATGCCTGACGTGATGAATTTTAACAAATAATTAAATCAATCTGCAGTACCTGCAAGTGCCATCACCACAAGCCACAGCTGGATTCTTATCAAATGTAGAGGAAAAGGTGATGATCTGAGGATGACGATCAGCACCTGTGGCAGCACTACATTAGTTTCTCCACTTATCACTGGAACCACATAAATATGTTTTTATTTAGCTTTCTGTTCTCAAAAGACTGAGACTCATTTCACCCCAGGATTATATTTACACATTCACACAGTAATGTGTAAATATATCTTTATATTAAAAAAAGATAATGCATGATAAATGAATAAAATGCAACAAGGGTCCTAAATAAATAATAGTACATCATTATTATTATTATTGTGAGGAAGCGTGTTGTAACAGCTGCTCTGTTTTAAGCTTTGTGATGGTGCCTTTTTAGTCCACTGTATTTACATTTTCATCGAACATGAATTGAAGTTTAGAATTTTAGGTAAATAGGTGATAAAATCAAAGCTCATTTTTGTGTGTGTGTGTCATATTTTGGACCACTTCAAAGCAATCAGCTCAGGCTGTTCCTGAATCCATTCCCTGCATGTTATACACTTACACACAGACGTATGCATGTTTCCCCCCATCCTGTCCCGTCCTGTACTACAGTGCACGTGGCTCGGTTGTTTGGCTGGTAGAGTTGGTTGTCTGCCAGGTCCCTATAATGTAACGAACATGAAAGCAGAGCTCAGGAATGAGCAAAAGATTAGCACATGATGTAGCTCTTCAGAGCTGCAGAGTAGGAAAACAACGGTCACTGTGAGCTGGTTACTTGTGAGTTTGACTTGAAAGTGTTGCCCAATCGTCTCACTTTTCAGGGCCAAAAGAACATTATGTCCCACAAGTGCAAAACACCAAGAAAAAGGAGGTGTGGCAGAGCTTAGTGTCAGATATCCTGGATGTTTTTGAAATGTATAGAAGGAGGAGGAGACTTGTGGTAAACACAGGTTTTCAACTGCAGTCACTTCTCTGCTGTTACAGGGTTCAAACTTAACACAGCATTTATTTGAAATATTTAAGGCTGAATCCAGTTGAGGTTTTTTATTCCTGGACAATTTGATATGAAGGATTATACATAAACACAACTGAATAGTTTAATTCTATCAAAGTAAATCAAATCTTCTGATACCGTGCAGCTGAGACACTGAACAAAGCATTTAAACTAGTTTACACCAGAGGGAAGAGGTTGTTTTTGACATAACTGTCAGCTCGGTCATGTGAATAAAAGATTATGAACTGAAATCAGACCCCATGTGACTTTAGCCCGTGTCTGCTGTTGAACACGGCACAAAAACAAGAACATTTGTTAAAGGGTTCAAGTGGATTTAAGGTCCTAACAACAAAAGTGATGTACTTCTTCACAGTTCAAGTTTCTATTCAGAGATGGAACCACAATACACACTTCCTGGGTGCATATTATTTTCTCTAGTATGAATATAGTCAGTACTTAAAGTTTCTGTTGAGCTGATCACATATAGGACGCATTTCCAGATGTATAGATCGATGACGACACCAAAAGGAAGGTTGAGGAAAGGCGTGAAAGCTATCCATGCAGTAAAACAGGATGCTGCAAACAGAAAATATGAAAGCCATGCGTGCAAAAACAAAAACTGAAAACTAAACAGCTGTCGACACTTAAGCGAAGCGGCCATAAAACAACCTCTCGTGTGCACTGGTGGAAGCAATGTAGGACATAACTTTATGTGCATTCAAGTTAATGTGGATATAAAACCGGTTTCCCCAGCCCCCGTAGTCAGGACAGCAGATAACATGCAAATAAAATGCAAGTGGTTTATTTGATGAAGGTGGCCCTGAGGCTGTTGTTTGGACAGCTCTGTAGGGTCAGGACTATTATCCAAGAAGAGATCAGAAGTATCTTGGCATCAATCATTTGAATACTTTCAAGCTAAGGTAAATATGGCAGGTAATCATCCCTCTTCT
This sequence comes from Pundamilia nyererei, assembly GCF_000239375.1. Taxonomy (NCBI): domain Eukaryota; kingdom Metazoa; phylum Chordata; class Actinopteri; order Cichliformes; family Cichlidae; genus Pundamilia; species Pundamilia nyererei. The sequence continues at coordinate 423,748 of NW_005187437.1, read as the reverse complement.
CTAAAACAAGGATTAAGTTCAGCTGCCACAAGATTAGGAATAAGAAGTCTTTTTAACTTTCATCCAAAGCATGTCTTTGTCCTGTCTTCAACTACTTACCCCCAACCGGTCGTGGCAGATGGCCTGGTTCTGCTGGAGGTTTCTTCCTGTTAAAAGGGAGATTTTCCTTCTCACCTTCGCCAAACCACTTGCTCATAGGGAGTCACTGTTGGGGTTTTCCTCTGTTTTCTCTTTATTATCTCTATCAATCAGTGATAAATTTAGACAATGAGCAGTATGTAAAAATTGTATTGCTACTCAAAGTAATTAAAATATTTTACAGTTTTTCTCAGTCGCTTTGGTGCGTTTCTCAGATCAGAATTGAAATTCTCATAACTATTAGTTCAACCTCCACAACACTCAGTCATTTGTGCACATCATAGTAGCAATTTCTCCTCTCTCTGAACAAACTGCAAATGATTTTGGACATGAATCAGTTGCTTCCATACATTTCCCTGCTGCTTTC
>NW_005187437.1:398118-422502 GCF_000239375.1 Pundamilia nyererei | reverse complement strand
AACGCACCAAAGCGACTGAGAAAAACTGTAACGTCCAACAGCTGCAGCTGTTTAAATCAGCCTCATATAGTATCACTCGATGCGTTCACTTTGCTTCGGCAGTATGGAGGTTAGCACTGCTGCCTCACAGCAAATAGGTCCTGAGTTCAATTCCAATGTTGGCCCAGGGTCTTTCTGTGTGGAGTTTGCATGTGGGTTTCTGGGTACTCCCAAATTTCAAAGACATGCACTTAGTGGGGTTATTAGGGTAACTGGCAGCTCATTATAGGTGTGAGTGGTTGTCTGCCTTTATGTGTTAGCTCTGCAACAGACTGTCCGGGTGTATCCTTCCTGAGTGCCTACGACAGCTGGGATAGGCTCAAGCCCCCCCTCGTGAAAAGGAAAAGTGGAAGAGAATGGATGGATTGCCTTGATTGTCAATACTTCATGGCATGGTTGGCTGTTTTAAATTTCAAATACTTTTAATGAAAATACGATAAAATATGATTAGTAAATAATTCAACTGTTTTTGAGGCAGTAAAAATGAGTTCCACAGTTTACAAGTAACTTTTAAGGGAGGTTTAAAGGATTAGTTTTGTTGATTATGTTTTCTTTTGTTTTTCTCCTCTGCTGTCCGTTCACTAATTACCACAATGCTTTGTCTTTTGTCATTAGTTTTACCAGGTCACTATCTTTCTAACTCTTGACCTCATTACTTCTCGTTTCCTGTTGTGATGGTTTACAGTAGAACGTGTACTGCTGCACGGAGCCAATAGCTGGATAAAGGTTTCAAATGCCTGAGAAGTAAATGTTATTGTGGGAGTAATTTGGTTTGCCCTGTCTCGGACTTATTGTTGGAGCGCCAGGAGAGATTCCTTGTTTGGAGAGATTCCTTGTTTGGAGAGATTTGATCTGCTGAGAGGAGGTGTAACTCCCTGCAGGGGAAGGAGGCAGGCTGTGGTTGGTCGACACTTTAGGGGTCGACGTTAAGCTGACCTTTCTGTGGTCAACAAGAGCTGATGGGGAGAAAAGCAAAACATTAGAAACAATTTTGAGTGAGTGTGTAGAAACAGAACTGCTTCATTGTTTATTGGTCACATTATTTGCTTTAGGTCATTAGGTCAGTGAGATTATTGATGCAGAGTCACTTCTGTTTACTCATTCCCAATTATATAAGCAAGCTAGAAAATGTAATGTTAAAAATAATATATGAGCAAAGGCATTTAAGTATCAGGGTAACATCCTGATGGGTGAGAGTATAGCTGTGATAAATGTGTGCATAAAAGCCACATTTGGTGCTGTTTGAGACATAAATAGCATCAAATTAGAAAACATTTTGCATCACAAACACGTTTCATGGCCAATTTTTTTAAACTATTTTTTCTTGTTTAGTAAATAGTGTTAGTCATTTTTCTGTAGGCTCAGTGTGGTACATTTAGGGAACTAGGCAGCAATTCTGAATCTTTACTGTTTCCATCAATTGTGTTCAGTTAATGTTCGGCACTATCCGCCCTCTGTGTGAGTTTGTATAGCTTCAGCCCACTTCCCTGTGAAAAATAAAAGGGTAACAATTAAAGCTGGTGTCTGACCCCAGAATGCACATTATCCATGCTTTCAGTGCTTTGCTGGTGCACTTTTATGCCTCTCTGGCTCATGGAAAGAGGAAAGAGAGCTTAAACATCTGCTGTGTGTGAACACAAGGCAAATGTAGCTTCAGCATTACATCTGCAAAAGAATGAAAAGCAGCAATAATGTGAACTATAAATAAATAAGAGAAGTAGCTGTTAATAAAAATGTTCAGCTATACCTAGATTATACTGTAATAAACATTTGTTTATTGCGTATATAGTGCAAAAATAATGTATTACCTAGACAACTGAGGCCTAGTCATCTTTCTCTGTTTTGCCATAAATATTTTTTCGCTGTGAACATGCACACAAGTACTTCTTTGGCTGTCTCTCAGATCTCCCCCTTGGCTTTTGTGTCCCACAGGCCTAAGTTTTGTTCGTCTTAATTACAGTTTATAATGTTATTTATGTTATAAAAATCCAGAAAAACAAACACAGAAATGATATTATAGTATGTTTTTAATCGTGTCAGCTTCTCACAGTTCATCAGTGTGGCTGTCCCTCGAGAGGAAGGGCTATCCTGGGTTCTGACGTCAGGCTTTATGGGTAAGTAAACAAAGGCTAATCAAGAGGGAAGAGCCGTCAGATAAACAGAGCTGTTGTCACTTTCAATAAGATAAAGATGATGAGACAAACATGGACTCATGTCAAGTTTGGAGATTTAAGAATATTTTTCCATCCATCCAATTTCTTCCAGTTCAGGGTCGTTGAGGTGTGGGTGGAGCCTGTCCCAGCTAGCACAGGGCCACAGACACAGACCCATGACAGGTCGCCTACTGGCTACATTTTCGCATCATTAATTGCAGACTACAAAAATATTTACATATTACAGCCCAAGAGGACACATTATCCGTACACTACATGGTGTATACAGCAGCTGCCAAAATGATCTTATAAATCATGAAAATCAGGGAAAGTTTAACTGGAAACGTGATAAATAAGTGATACAACAAACAATTCAACTTCAAGTAAATTAAATACATTAGATTAGATTTTGATTTATTATTTGAGATGGTCCATGAGGATTATGGTGGAGACAGTTGAGGAATGTCTACATTTTCCTTATGTAAGCTGTAATTATGTCTTCTAGTCTCAGCTCAGCTGTTTTAACTGATGGCCACCCATCCTGTCTGGTTCTGTCTGTTAAAGTATTTTCCTTTCTGTGTTATTATATATTGGACTGTTGGGAGTTTCTGCTTATGTAAAGTGCCTTGAGAATAACATGCAATGTGGTTTAATGCTGCATAAATAAGACTGAAGGGAAATGTCTTTTGTGATTAACACACACACGTAGATACACGTGAGTCTCCATCTTAAGAAATGGTCAAAAATATTTGTAAACATGCTAAACTGATCTTTGGTTTTGACACTACAGATGAATCCCAAATGATGATACACATCCCTCCCCAGTGCCTCTTTAATATTTCCTTTCCCACAAGAAAACATATTTCCAGGAACTGTGACGAAAGTTGACGGTTTAAATTCTGACTTGTTTTAAAAATCTTTACAGGGAAAGTAAATAACCAGCGCTCCGTTGAGTCCTTGAGAAACATTTATAGCTCAGGTTTTGGTCCGAATCTGCTCTTTTTGATGCTGCGTTTCCCATCACTGTTCATTTGGAGGGTAGGGTCAGTATTTGGCATAAACACCATGAAAATGTGGATCCTACCTGCCTTGTATCAGTTCACCTCAACAGTTCATGTCTGTGGTCTTGATGTGTGGGATATTTTTTGGCACACTTTAGACTTTATTTAAACCCCAAAGCCTAGACCTGAATATTATTACCGACCACGTCAATCCCTTTAGTGCACTCACACAGAGCAACCTTCTTCTGATGGCTGCTTCCAGCAGGATAATGCATCACGTCACAAAGCTCAAATAATCTCAGACAGTTTTCTTGAACATAACAGTGAGTTCATTATACTCAAATAGACTCCATGGCCTTTAGATCTCAGTCCAGTAGAGCCCTTCTGGGATGTGGTGGGACAGCAGAGTCACGTCATGGATGTTTAGGTGACAAATCTGCAGCAACTGTGCGATGCTGTCATGTCAATATGAACCACAATCCTTGAGCATTGTGTTAAATCTTTTAGAATTAAAGCAGATGTGAAGACAAAAGCTGGTCTAACCAAGTACTAGCAGAGTAGTGTAATTAATGAAGTGGCTTTTACACTTTTACAGATATTGAAGATATTTCAGTTCAATTCAATTCTATTTTATTTATAAAGCGCCAAATCACATCAACAGTCTCCTCAAAGGGCTTTTTATTGTAAGATAGACCCTACAATAATACATACAGAGAAACAGCCAACAATCATATGACTCCCTATGAACAAGCACTTTAGTGACAGTGGGAAGGAAAAACTCCCTTTTAACAGGAAGAAACCACCAGCAGAACCAGGCTCAGGGAGGGGCGGGGCAATCTGCTGCGACCGGTAAGGGTGAGAGAAGGAAGACACGTTAAAAGACATGCTGTGGAAGAGAGCCAGAGATTAATAACAAGTGTGATTCAATGCAGAGAGGTCTATTAACACATTTTAGTATCTGTAAAAATCTGTAATTTGGAATATTTCGGGAAAAAAGCTGATTTATGCTCTGTTCTGAGCCACCATGTAAATAACCTACTGGCCAAGTCACTGCAAAGAAGCTGCGTAAGTTCAGTGTGCAGACACGCCATGAGGTTTACACAGTAGGCCTATGTGTGTCACATATCAACAAAAAAGTTCTTATTTGAACTCAGCTCTTGTTTGAAGACGGATTCATGAAATGTAGCATAAAGGTGACTTTTGCTCACTGCGTAGCATTTTAAATCTGACTCAGACTTTAAATGCACACATTTAATGCAAGGAAGTTCATTTCATCTGTATGATAAAAATAAATCTAAGTGAGTGCAAATTTTCAAGTTACAAAGTAAAAAAAGCCACATACACATAAGTGCTTCTTTTGCTTCCACAAGTGTTGACCAATAACACAATGCCATTAATTTGATCTAGTTGCTTGTAGCAACAAAGTGTGATTAGCATTTTTATTGTCATGTTTAACCTGACCTTGTGCAATTAAGAGGAGATTCTAAACTGGTTTTAGGTGTGAGTGTGAATGCCATTCTGTCTCTATGTTAGCGATAGACTGGTGACCTGTCCAGGGTGTATCCGCTATGACAGCTGGGTTGACTCCAGGCACCCTACGACCCTTAACTGGATAAGCAGATAAGTAAATGGATGGATGGTTATGTTTAACTCGAGGCTGAGGTTAGAGAAAAACCATTGGTCAAATATTTAAGCATATAAACAGTTATAAGTAACTATAAACTTTCTCTAATGTTTACTTTAGTGTTTTTGCTGCTGTAATCAAACCACAAACAGTGTGTCTATGTCTGGTTTTGTACGCCCATCAGCAAACTCACCCTCTTCCTTAAACACTCATGCAGCACAAAAATGTGCAAACCATTACCACTGGAACCAATCTGCAGAGGGGTTAGGCATGAAATGCAAGTACTGTGCAAGTATCTAGAAGACAGAGGTTATGAGGAAACATGTAAAAGTATAACTAAGAGGAGCTAAAAAAAACTTGATTCTTCTAGTAAGAGATAAACCCACTGGATGCAAACCCATTCCTGCATCCTGTTCATTAGAAACTTAGTCATGTGACACTGAAGCTCATGGAGGTCAAAGGAGCAGACAACGTGACCTGAAGTGCTGCTGGATGGAGAAAGTGTTTTCAGTTACGACACATCTGTGTGTGCCACTATAGTTGTAATGCTGTTTAAACATGTCAGGTTTTTATGGCTACAAAGATCACACACGTGTGTGTGCACATTATTTAAAAGCCACATAGCATTTTATTGTCACGGTGTTCTGCCCTTTGTACCTTTTCGGTGGAAGCTTAATTTAGCTCCATGTGTTTCACTAGTTATATAACTGTATGCTGTACAGGACACAGAATCCATTAAGCTATTTTCACTGACCTTGGATTTTAGATTTTTTACGCTATCTCAGGTGCTTTCCGCCTTGTTTGAGGCGTGCAGGTTATAATCTCAGCTGTGGAAAGCTATAAAGTTGAATGATGTGCAACATTTAAACAGATGACACACAGACAGATAAAGAAAGCAGACAATTTAAAAGGGCTCTCTACTACTTTTAATGCCTGAAGTCAAATATGTCCTGTGTGTCTTATCATTTCCAAACCACAAGAGCTATTTTTAGTGGTTTAGTGAACAGAACACAGAGCTGCGAGCTGACTTTCACTCTCACCTACAGTACATAAGAGTTTAGGAGGATGAAAGCTGTACATTTTGTTCCAAAACCACAGCATCTGAAGAGGAAGTAAAGCCATGCTTTAGCAACTTTACCTCGTCTCTTTTAACTTGTTTGTTATAAAGCAGCATTGACAGAATGATCTTATCACCAGTTGTCTTTCATTTCTTTTCATATTGCACTGTTAATACTTCCTCAAGGTCAGAGAAATACTTAAAGAGACTTTTAATTGAGGTTTGGATTTCAGTGAAAAGTGAGTGGGTGACGATGAATCATAATTTTGATTTTTTTTTATTGCACTACCATATCAGAGTTGAACTTGATTTAATTTGATTTATGCTTTGGCTTATGAACAAATACACTCGAAACCAAGACACTCCCTTCAGCCTTAGCTGTGTTAAGTGCTACTTGAGAAATGCACAAAATGCACACCCTGAAACTGAGAGGATGTCAAACAATACCTTAAACCCAGCAGTATAGGCTTTTTGAGCATTTCTGAACATCATGAAGCAATGCTTTGATTGTTGTGGACTGTCTCTGGCTTATTTTACATTTTAAAGCAAAGCAAGCCAGATAAACCAAGCCAGAGCTGGTGGTATACGGAGGGTCATGAGTGCCAAAATGAGTCAACCAAATACATAATTAAATAATTTATTAAATATGTCATGAATTCATTAAAAAGGTGGAATACTTTCGTCACTCCGTAGAAGAGACCAAAAAGAGAGGTAAATGAATATTGAACTTACCACATCTCGTTGATGAGATAATAGTGGGTCGGTGTCGCGTATCGTCTCGTGGCACGTCATGGACCAGTCATGACCTGACTTGGGATTTTTCATGTCAGCGAACACTTATTTCTAAACAATGCACTTCAATAGAAAATATATGCAACATTATAACCACATTTTTTCTGTAGCAAAAGTAGTGACGTTTTTTAACACTTTTTGAAAAATGTGGCCACTCGTGTATATTTTAACCTAAATCATGATATTTTTCTAAGCTATTCATTTTTAATGCCTAACCACAAACAGTATAAAGCAGGGCTGCCCAATCCCAGTCCTCGAGAGCTACCGTCCTGCAGCTTTTAGATGCATCCCTACTCCAACACAGCTGAATCAAATGGTGTGATTACCTCTTCAGCATGCCATCATGTTTGGCAAAGGCCTGATAACAAGCCATTCATTTGATTCAGGTGTGTGGGAACAAGGATGCATCTAAAAGCTGCAGAACGGTAGCTCTCGAGGACCGGGATTGGGCACCCCTGGTATAAAGCATGGCTGTAGCTTCTAGGTTGGAAAGAAGCCAGTGTGGATGTGCTTTAAACATTATCTGAACAGGATCTGATGGCCACCAGATTGCAAGAAGGCATCTGCTTCTATAGAAGTCTATGGGAAAATGGATTCTGACTTAACCCCTGACTTAAATCTATTTCATCCTATGTTTCAACATGGTAGATTTTTTGCGGCAGATTAATATTTGAGACTGCATGCTCATTGGCTAACAACTTATCAATCACAAGTCGTTAGCCAATGAGCAGACTAGCCCCTAATCATACATAATTTTTTTTGCCACCATGACAACACAAACCGTCATCTCCGAGTTTCAAAATGGAACTTCAGAAGTCAACATAGTAACTGTGTCCATCTTTCATACTGTGTGCCTAACCCTCACCAAATAGAGCGAAAGCCAAACCGAGTGTTAACATGTTTGTAATTGATAATGTTCGTTAAAAATAATAAAAATGACGTGTAAAAATCTGTGACGTGGATGACTTCAGTCACTGAAAGGCATCACATATGTATAGCTCAACCTGCTGGTATGTTTATCTCACATTTACAACACCTCAGTCCAGATGTGAAACCAAACATGAGGTTCTGCTCAATTCATCAAAACACTGGCAGGACGGAGGAGACTGATGACAAGAATGATGTTGTATTTCTCATACCAACACAAAGATTTAGTGAGCGCTTCCCACGAAAAAAACAAACTTAAAATGAATCCCAGATGATGTTATTCATACCATTCTTCCAGTCTTTGCACGAACAATTTGCAACATGTTACTGTGTGTCTGTTTACATTAGTAATGTGGGATTGAAAAGCACAAATAAGAGTAGAGAAGGTTAGAAGAGCTGTGTAACTATTTATTTTCCATTAAGGAGAAATCAGGTTCAGCATCTGAGAACTATGACGTGGAGCCAACTTCACCACTGGACAGTTATCAGTGTTGACCCCCGTTCCTTCACCTTCACAAATTCTTGTAACTATTGTGTGAAATATAAAAAAAAAAACTAAAACCAGCAATCATCAAGACAGAGTCATTATAAAAATTACATAAACATGACAGACACTTTAATTTTGCTGCTTGTAATCAAAGTGCTCCTTCTGATTCAGCCCTTTCACTGCTGCTGTTCTTGCAAATTAAAAGGGAAACTAAAACTTTTTACACTTCTGAACCTGATAACATGGAGATAAGGGATAAATAATGGTCAGCTGGTTCGTGCAGTGCTGCACTATGAGGTAAAGGGATTTGTGCAATGCCCGGGACTGTACTGGAACTGTAACCCACATAATTTCCTTTAATAAAGTATTCTGATTCTGATCCTGAAGGCACTGCTGCCAGACTTATGTGGATGAGAAAAGACAGCTTTCGTCCTGTTTGCCTTTCGTCCCGTCTCCCTCTCCTCACCCTGAACCGATCACCGCAGATGGCTGCTCCTTCCTGAGCCTGATTCTGCCAGAGTTCCTTCCTGTTAAAGGGGAGATTTTCTTTCCCACTATTACCAAGTGCTTGCTCATAGTACTGTAGGGTCTTTACCTTACAATATAAAGAGCCTTGAGTTCACTGTAGCTGCCGTGTAAATGAGATGGAATTGAATTATAAAAACGCAGGCATGCATTTACTCCAAATAGAAGTCTAAGCATGTCAGTCAAGATGTGTTTACCCACTTTATCGCTGTAACTCTGAGATAAGGTTTGCTATTGTCAAGCTGGCCTTACAAATCAAACACAGTTTGGGGCTGTTTTTAGTTCCTGCCCACTCTAACACTTGCACCCACACGCTGTAAGTAAGCTGGCTATTTAATATTGTCATTTGAATTTCAAGTTGTTAGCTGATGAACTGTTCCAAGGTGCAGAGATAAAATAGACAATATGACTATAAACATTTATGTGTGTCTGCACTTCTACTAATCAAACTGGAAAAACTGATAAATGGATTTCTTAAGCCACTTAACGTTGCACTGAGAGACTGAGTTGCAACAGGAGTGCAGTAAACATATGATTAGACTTTAACCCAGTGATGTAAATCAGTATCTGATACCACTGTAGTGGTGACATGAAGATTTACAGTCTCTCTCTGTGACTAAGAACTGCTTAGTAGGCATGTAGCTAGGGAGACTTTGAAATCTTCCTCATTGGTCATATTTAATACAGATAGTTTGTCTCATAAATGAAATGCTGAGCTTTAAACGCAGCCGTTTCTGTTTGGTTTTAGCAGGACTAGCATTACTTTTCTGCCAGTCAGACTGAAATATAGCACAACAACTACTGCGCTGGATAAGCTGACCCCTGAGTTTTACTGTAGCCCAGCTATAAAGTTGAAATTAGAAGCACAGACTGTTGCGTTTAAGAATAACCTGCCTTCATTTCCACATCTTTTCTCGATTTATGCCTTTGGACACTCTGAGCTGAGAGTGATGTCACGATTGGAGGATCGCAGTGTTTTTATTCCGCTCATGCCCTGGAGAGGATGCAGTGCCAGAGGTTTGCACAGACACGCACAGACCGGTTTTCTAAGAAACCAATGGAGAAATTTCAGACCGTGTGATGGCACAGAGGATGTATTCATTTTGTTGTTGTCTGTTTCTCTTTTAAAACCCTGTCCGGTTAATGCACCAAAAGAAGCAGCTGCATTTTTATGAAGACCAAAACAAAAAAAGCAGCAAAGAAGAAGAAAAACAAGAGAAAAAAAATACCCAGAACAAAAATTCTCTCCATTTTTCATTTATTTGTTTGATTATTTTGCTGTAATTGCTTGAAATAATTAGATCTTTAAAAAACAAACACAAAATGAAATGTTATGGCTTTTAGAGCCTAGTTTTTTCCACCTAGCATCTGTTGAACTCATTATTTCGTTGACTGCCACAGAAGACTTTTGGAGTATAGATGAGATTTTGTGGAATTGTGACCTCTTTGCTACTAGTACACAACCTCCCACCCAATTGGACTAATACTTTTTCACAGAACTTGGAGCGGTCTACCCTAACAAACAGACCTATCTCCACCCCCCACACCCACAAGCTTACAGTAAACTGCTACTTCAGGGGAAATCCTGCTGGTCCCTTGTCAAAGGGCAGTAAAATAGCTCTCATATGGTGAGCTTGGAAGGATGAAACAGAGGCCAAACAACCTCACCTCTCTCTCTCTTTCTCTGTTCCTTCTTCCCACTCGCTTCTCTCACCGTTTGTTTTTCACCGAAGGGAAAGCTGAAACCTGTCTGGTTTGTTTTTCTCCTTCTATTGGCAGTGCGCCTGCTTTTAAAGCCCAGGTGTTGGTGAGCAGGGAGTCGTCTTTCACAAAAACATGAGGTGGATCGCAGGTTCATAGGGGAGGACTGAACGTGCGAAGAGGGAGGCTGTCACGGCTGTATTTCAGTACATCTCTGTCTCTAATCGTCAATGTTTTCTTCTTTCAAACCGGTCAGACAGTCTGTGAGCTTCCCGTCAAACAGTCGACAACACATTCTTCTTAGCTGAGTTAATTTGAACCCAGTGACCCTGTTTTGTTGCTTTCTTACGATTACAGTTCTTATTTTGTAAAGGATAAAAACATTTATCCCGCCTTCGTTAGTTGTGAACCTTTTTAAATAGTGTTAACAAAGACTTGCTTTTCCCACCACACCGTAAATGTAACTTATATTATCGAGGCATTTTCTTGATTAATAATTTGATGTAAAATGACAGATAGAGTGCAGAGGTCCCTCTGTTAGCTGACTGAAGCGCCACCCAGTGTGGTCTTCTGCTGCTGTAGCCAGTCTGCTTCAATGTTTTAAATGACGTACATTCAGAGATGCTCTTCTGTACACGCTGGTTGTAAAAAGTGGTTATTTGAGTTTCTGCTGTGCGATCATTCTCCTGTTGAGAAATTTTCAACGATTCTCTGTAAACCATACAAAGAGTTGTGTGAGTGAGATTCTCACTAGATCAGCAGTTTCTGAAATAATCATACCAACCCATCTATGAAACATGCCATGTTCAAAGTCTCTTGAATCACCTTTCATCCCCATTCTGATGCTCAGTTTGAACCTCAGCACTCAGTCCTGACCATGTCTACATGCCTAACTGCACCTGCCATGTGATTGGCCGATTAGATATTTGCTTTAAAGATCTTTTGAACAGGTGTTTCTTACGTGTTAATAAAGGGACACTTGGCACCTGGTGCCATGCTCTCTGTTCGAACACTGTTTCCCTTACTAGCAGTTAGTTTCATTTTGAATGTCCCTAAACGATAACACCTTCAACATGACACTTAAACAGAAGGTTAGGCTATTTCTGCCTCCCGTTTGCATGCTCCTTACCAGTAATGCATTATTACCTGTTATCTATCATTTAGTCCCAGGCTTTCCCCGTATTGTTGATAAGAATTAATACTGCGTGCATAGAATAGTTTTAGGTTGCTCAGAGTTTGGTTTCTTTTTCAGTTTAAACTTCCCAACATGCAAAAGCATCAGTGTCTTTTTAAAGGAATAACGAACATCACAGGGTGCCAGGCAGATAAGGAAGGAAAAGTCTGACAGCAGTGTGAAACCAGTGTTAGAGATACAGAGCACGAAGGATTTTCCCGATAATTCAGGAAGCAGCTTGGCAACTACATAACTGCTGTTAAATGGAGTTCCCCTTTAACTTCAGCCAGACAACAGTTATTACTGTCAAGTTGCATCAGCTGACTGCATAGGTGTATTAGCTATACTTAAAAAAAACCCTGTAAAATAACACCACAGCACAACTGTGAGCTTGGCAATCTGGATCTTTCCCTCTGGAAAGGAGAAACTCAGTGGGGAATGTTTTGTGGAAACAGAACTGGGAAAGCAAATTCCTCCCCTGATGTACCCCTGACATCCACCCACCAGAACCCCATGGGAGACCCCATTATCTCCTCCTTCTCCTCTTTGTTCCTCTCTTCTACTGCTGCCAAAAACCCAGCTGGAGCGTCTGAAGGTCGCTCAGCTGTTTTAATCCCTCGTCCAGGTCACATAAACACACAACACTGAGAAGATGACCATCAAAAGTCCGAGTGTTTCGAGCATTAGAATGACACTGAAACACTGGAAACACTTGAAATTAGCTACTGTGGATTATGTACAACCCCATTTGGAAAAAGTAGTGTTGTGAGAAATATAAATAAAAACAGAATGAAATCTCATAAAGCCATATTTTAATCACAATAGAACATAAAAACATTTAGAAAACGCGTGTCGAAAGAGTTGGGACTGTGGCAAGAAAATCCTGGAAACGTTCATTGTTAAGGGAAAATTTACAACTAATTAGATTAATTGGCTGCATTGTGTGAAAAAAGAGCATTTAAGATGAACTTACTACAAACTGTGGAAAATGTTCAGAATAATGCTTCTCAGAGTAAAATTGCAAAGACATTAAACATCTCATCATCTACACTACATAATATCATTAAAATGTTCAGAGAATCTGGAGGCTACAATCCACTCATGAACACATTCATTGTCCATGAACATAGTTCACCATACCATCCAAAAATACAGGTTAAAGCTCCATCGTGCGACAAGAAGGAATAATTAAACATGATGCAAAAACACTGTCATCTCTTCTGGGTCAAAGCTCATTTAAAATGGACGGAACTGACCTGCTCAGAGCTTTCAGCTTCTGCAAACAGTTGAAGCATCATAAAAATGAAAAATATAAAAAAGAACATACAGGTTTCCTCAGATGTTCACAGACTGTTGTAAAAAAATATATATTTTTTAAAAAACATTTGGTTCCATTTCTTCCTTTTAACTGATACATTTATTAGTTTAAACATTTGATCTGTTTGTAAAATGTGTGTGTTTTTTAACACTTTAAAGACGTTTTTGGTGACGCAACATTGCAATTGACTACAAAGGCAAATACATGTTGAGATAATAGTGGTGGAAGACACAAAAGCACGAAAAGAGAAGCAGAAATTAAGATAAAGGCCTAGATGATGGAGGAAAACCAATGAGAATAAAGGACCGGGTTAGATGTTTTTGTTGGCCTGCATCTTGTTTTGTGATAGTAGTCCAACTTGGTAGGTGATGATATGAGTTTAGCTGAGGGACGACAAGGGCTACCTGTTCCTGAAACCAGTGAAGCGTGAGAATGCCTGGGACACAGAAGGCCTATTGTGTCATATCTGATCCTAACTCAGGAAAACTAGCAACTGAAAAGTAAGGCAGGATGGCCTCGATGGATGGAGGAATGAAGGCAGACTTTGTGACACAGAGTGTACCCAGCAGCTAAAGTTTAGGGAGATGGATTAGTTAAGTCAACATCCTGTAAACAAAAGGCTGTTTCACTTCGACACTCTGATGAACAGCGATACACCTGATGCACAAGGATGAAGCATGTGATAAAGGATAACAAAGTTTAGAATAAAAAAAAAAAAGCCAAAAAGTGCAAATGTATGAGGAGACAAAACCAATCCAGGTACATCACTGGTCATGATCATATTACGAGATCGAATGCTTTAATTTGTATTTTGAATTTTGATTCATGTGACATTTGATAGCATCTTAGCATTTTGCAGACCGCACTACCGACTAGCTAACACCAGGACTGGCATTCATGAGTAAAGAACCTTATCATGGCATAGAAAATATATTAAAAAATATGAATCCCTGTACGATATTTTCCTGATTAGTGAAAGAATAATGGATAAAATGTGCATTAAAAAAAACAAGAAGCAGTCATTTATTTCCCTTTCAATGTGTATGACCATAAATATTTGTTCTCAGCAATAATTTCCTTTCCCCAATCTGGAAGATACACACTCCAGCACACACACACACAACGCTGCACAGTACATACAAATACAACTGCTTTGTGATCAGATCTGAAAGTACAGTGCAGTACAGTTTGTTCACACTCAGGAGGAGAGGAGGAGTCACGTTGAACTCTGATCTTGCTGCGATCGCACTCTTATGCAAACATTTGAGCCGTCATGGACAAATTTCTGTCTCTGTTCTTTTTTTTATTATTTGCAAACTTCCCAATATAAGCAAAGCAGATGTGCGCAGAAGTGTGCACCGACATAAAAGCACAGAAATCTACTTCAGCAGAAGATGTGCACGAGCATACGAATTACATGTCAAATTAACAATTTGCATCAGCACGGCAACAACAAACAGCAGGCAACTGTTTTGCAAATATTAAGCGTGCACTCCGCACACTCACATGAATGCATGCATGCATTCACGCACGCCTGCACGCGCAAACATGCATTCAGCTTCCTGTGTGCAGCTCCAGCTGCGGTGAGGCTGTAGACATTTAATTGTAATAACATGTGGAGGATGTGTGTGTCGAACCATGTGACAAGGCACGTGGGTGCGAGTGTTCTCTTTTGGCGTGGGATGCCTTCCTGCATGTATTTGCTTTCCCTGACTTGTATGTGTATATGTACTTGGGCATGTGTGTGTGTGTGTGTGTGTTGTTTTGCTTGTTTACATTCTAACCATCACTTCTGTGTAGACTTTGCACATGGAAAGTTGTTTGTTTAAATGAGAATGCAGTGACAATGCTCTCCCGTTGGACACGATGCACATCTATAATACTATCCACATGCACAGTTAAGTCCAAAAGAAAACTAATGGCTGTGTTGACTTTGCAGAGGTTAGCAAATCTTAACTGCTTAAGACATGAAGCAATGAATCAGAAATTCCTTCTAGTGACGCTTGCAGCAGTGAGCAACAAAAACAGCGCTGACCTTTGGCCTCTTTGCTGCTGGATGCAACATTTGCAAAAAGAGTTCTGAACTTATTTTTCTGAAAACCTCATTCGACATTAGCAACAAAAAAAGGCAAAAACACTTTACATTAGAGGCCTTCTGTGCACGTACATGTTATTGTTTGTTATTATGTCAGCATGTAGATTCATTTCATTTCAATGACTTCCTGTATAAATCTAGTGCCCTTTAAAGGCGCAGAAATGTATCTGGGAAAGCAGCAGTTTCAAGTAAACGATTTCATGCTTTTACTTTTAAGTTCACGAAGCAAACATAACTTTCAGCATCAGACCAGCAACAAAGGGGAAGTGAAACACAAACAGCTTGTGTGTGTGTGTGTAAGGACACAGACAGCTGGAACATCAGGTTCTCAGCCACTCTCCTCTCATTGGCTACACTGTCGTCAAGCGCATTTATTAAAAAAAACAAGTTGCTGCTCAGCCAATCAGGAGAGTGCTAGAATTTCCCCGACACTACAGCGCCTTATCTGTGGTGACATCACATGGCCCTTTAAACGGCACACCGCAAACAAGTTTAAATGGCCTGATGAGACAGAACACACAGAGGTGGGGGACCTGTTTCAACCACGAATACAAAGTTAGCCTACTTATAACAAACACACCCCTATGGCATATGTGACCACACCGTATACATTCTCAAAAAAGCTTTCTGTGTGTATTTTAGCTGTTAATAAAACACACTAATATCTAATAACCAATATATATATATATATAACAAATATTTTATAAATAATTAATGCTTGTGATTAATGATCCAAAGTTCAGCCAATAAAATACTGGATCTCTGCCATTTCAACATTTTAATGAATTCCTGCCAAACATGATTTCCCTGGGGAACCATTCAGAAGGTTGAAATCAAAAGTAAAACATCCATCTAAAACAAAACAATTAAGAAATCACTTAAATAACTTGTCTGCAGACTCATCAGAAAAGAACCCAGAACACCTGGCCTCACCTTCCTCAGTCAGAATCAAGGTCTCAGTCCTGCTACATCATGCTAACAGCCAAACATGGTGGTGATAGTGTGTTGGTGTTTGGCTGCTTTGCTGCTTTGCTGCCTCCGGACCTGGACAACCTGATACAATTAATGGAGCCATGAATTCTGCTCTCCACCAGAAAATCCTGAAGAAGAATGTGAGACCAGTTTGTGTCCTGGAGCTCAAGCACATCAACATCTCCACCTTGGAATGGAAAAAATAAAAGTAAAACAAATAAGGCTTTTGGAGTGGTCTAGTCAAAGTCTTTGACATGACCTTAAACAGCCCAGTTGTGGTCGAAAAATTATCCAGTGTGGCAGAATTAAAACAATTCCTCAGAGAATAGTGGCCCAAATTTCTCCACAGTGATGTAAAACACTTGGTGATGGCTAGCTTGCCATCACCAGTGTGTGAATGTGTGTGTGAATGGGTGTGTGAATGTGTGTGTGAATGTGTGTGTGAATGGGTGGATGACTGAATGTAGTGTAAAGCACTTTGGGGTCCCTAGGGACTAAGTAAAGTGCTATACAAATACAGGCCATTTACCATATTTATCTAATACTAACATTTGTTTAATGATCTGAAATATCCTGTCGTCCTTCTCTCTCCCCAACCGGTCGTGGCAGATGGCCCCGCCCCTCCCTGAGCCTGGTTCTGCTGGAGATTTCTTCCTGTTAAAAGGGAGTTTTTCCTTCCCACCTGTCACCAAAGTGCTTGCTCATAGGGAGTCATTTGATTGTTGGGTTTTTCTCTATGTGTATATTGTCTACCTTACAATATAAAGCGCCTTGAGGCGACTGTTGTTGTGATTTGGCGCTGTATAAATAAAATAGAATTGAAAATGTGTCGTGTGTCAATATGTGACAAATCAATTAAATAAAAAACAAGAAAGGAAAGGGGCAAATACTTTTTCACAGCAATGTATGTTTAACTTGTCTTCTCACCACACTCACTAATAAGATTCTTTGGATCAGTGTGGACACGACACCATAAAAACTAAAGCCAAATTTGTGCTTCATACCACTTCATAGTTCACAAAGAAATCTCATTATATAAAGGACTCAGTGGAGTGTCTCAGGGAGCATTTGAACCCATTACTAGGTCAAAGACAATAACAGGAGGGACCCGAATAACCAGCCTGCATGTATTTGGTAAACACAACGACATAAACACTAAGAAAACACACAGCATCCACCCGGAAAGGAGAGAAGTTTACAACCTCTGTCTCAGACAAGGAACCATCTCTGTCATAAAATATATTTGGTAGCAAGAGGGAATCCAGGTGAGGGGGCACGGTTTGTTTACGTCCCTGGACATACACGCTGCTATGTCACTGGGGGAGAGGTCACATTTAAGTGGGCCACAATTTAAGTGGGCTAAATCTGCAGCCTGTATTTATCTGAATATATATATATATATATATATATATATATAAATAATGAAACTGTAAAAGTATGATTTCTTTTTTTGTTGTTTTTTGTTTCCTTGCTTCCAGATAATATTCCAGAAAGGCTTTGCGTTTAGATTTGCCTCTCTATCTATCTCAGTGGGTATCTATCTATCTCTTGTCTATCTACTTACAGTTTATTTAGCCCTATATAAGTATTGCAGAGTCAAAAAATCTCTACATTTTTAGAAAATTGTTGAGCCAAGTACCTTTCACAGCTTTACTGAGTAAAATAAATATTTGAGCTACTTTAACAGAAGCTAGTGCCGGCTAAACAGCATCGTATGGATATGTAACCTCTTGAACTGAGCTCGACTTGAAAGTCTTTTTTTCCACCAGCTTGCTGTCTGTGTGTCACGCAGGTGTCATGCAGATAAAATCATCTGCACGTATACCCCAGACACTGAAGACCCAAACTTACCATGATACATGTGGTGTATGGTGAGCAGAGAGACGTTGTTTCCTGCTCAGCATGTGACAGATCACCTCATGTGTTTGACAGGAACCTCTCCTTTTCCCTGCTACAGCACAGCAGAATGCATAAAAACTGCTGACTTCTGCTCTGTGCTTTCTCTGCTACCTTGTATTTGGCTGTTCCCTGTCAAGAAACTATTTGCTGTCTGTATATTTGGTGACCGTTTGTCATCTCTATTGTCAAATATCGGTCTGATATGACTGGATTTAACGCGCCGGAAGAATGCGGAGGTGGTGCAAAGGCTGTGTCTTAGGTAAATGACAAAAAAGCCAGCCCTGCTATAAATTAGATTATTGGGGTAATACACTTGCGGGCACAACAAGCAAAGCACTCGGGGTGAGACTACCTAGACCAACTAAAAAAGAAAAAAGTCACAACAGAATTAGTTTATGGTGGAAACTTGCTCAAGTGACTGGGTCATGTTGAGTTTCTTAATAACTGCTCTGGTAATGTTGGTCAAAAAGGGTTACTATTTGTTAATGGCAAAAAATTCCATTAGTTACCTCAGCTTTTTTCTTTTTTGTACAAATACACATCTAGTTCAAATCGAGCTAGAATAAATGAGGCGATTATTTAAAAAAATAACTTTCTTACCACTGTTTATATGTTAAACAGTTCACAATCTCTGAGTTTGTGAATGTTTGTTTTCACTGTTTTCATAAAATCAAGGTAATCGTCACATTTAACACAAGCATGCTCACATCCGGCCTAAAAAGAAAGACGAAAGTAGAACTTGTGGCTTTTAAATGGCCCTCAAATCAATGGGTGATGTCACAGTGGTTACATCCCTTCTTGCTTTTGTATACAGTAAGTCAAAGGAGGGAGACCTACACAATATATGTTGTTTTTTTTTATATTTTTTGTGCTGCATTAGTGCAGGAGTATTTGTCACATTTACCTTTAAAGCTCAAGAAAATGGGTCAAGAAAATAAAAACTTTTATTGGAAGTTGGCTCACAAAAATATCTCCCAGCCTTTGCGAGCTTGGACCACTCTGGCTAAAAGGGTGTTTTTCTCACACAGTAACAAATTCTCATGGCATGAAATAATTTTTACTCCAGTGAACTGATCCCATTGTATTCACCAGCCTTGCACAGATGGCACCGACCAACCATACTGCAACTGTGGTTCAGTAACAGGAAAAAAGAAATATGCAACTTTATGGGTGTAAGGTTTTTGGCATCTATACAGGAAAACCATGTGTGATAAGCTTCACTTTCAGCCAGTCGTAACAGCGGTCACTAAGAGTTAATTGTAATTTCTGCCAATCAACATATGCAGCTGAAAACAGTCAGAGTTTTTGGGGGGACAGAAGAGGAAGTGTGTTTTGCAGTGTATGTGCAAAATGTGACTGTTTTTCTCTTCTTGATTGTAAGACCGAGACATTTTTACTAGAATATTGTTTCCTAATATTAAGTTCAGACTCATACTTAGGAGTGTAATTACAATGTTTAGGTTAGGTGTGCGGGGGTGGGGGGTAAATGCTTTTTAAATTTTTGTTTATATCAGGTTAAGTGTCAGACACATTTAAGACAGGAATGAAGGCGGTCCATTCAAAGCATTGGCAGTGAAACAAAAGTGTTCTTTTATCAAATGTACTCCATCTGTGTTCAGAGAGCGATGTTATATCGAGGGTGAAAAACAGACAACGTCAAGTCCTCATAAGGACAGTAATCTTGTGTGAGTGCACATATGGGAGGAAGAAGTTCAAGGAAGGCAGGGGGTGGGGCGCGGGGGCGACAGAGCTCTCAGCTCTGGCTCATGCCGGTTTGCGCTGCTTCTCACTGGCTGAGCACCACAGCGAGGTTGCGAGGTTAGCGGATGGATTTGGGGTGGGGAGGTGGCTCATGGGTGGGGAGGTGGCTCATGGGTGGGGAGGTGGCTCATGGGTGGGGAGGTGTCATTTTAGCGCCTTGACTGCCCTTTGCAGATCTGGGAGCTTTGGCATGGGGTGCCCTTTGGCATGTGGTACAGCTATCTGAATGCAGAGAAAGAATGCAACAGCAATCACGCCTCCCTCTACGAAGAATGAAGGCTCAGATATTTAGCTGTGTCATATGGAAAGTGTCTTCAAGCATCATACTGTGGGCACATGCTGGAGCAGATGAAGAAGAAGAAGATGAACACTATGTTTTCACCACAGCTTTAAATACAGCTCCCCCCGCTGTGCTGTTCTCGTTTCATCACAAACCGTTTCTCAGGTGTGTGCAATGGGCCTACGGTAGAGGCTGAATCAGAGGGCTCACAAAAATGTTACACAGTAGTAACGTGGGCAATATTTACGTTTTACTACAGTGCTTGCTGGGATATAATGAACTGAGCGAGAGAAGGGTCGTTTGCACAGCTGTGTTACTAAAACATCTCCCTGAACAGCCACGCTGCTCTTCAAGGGGCAACAACAGGCTCAGCTGCTTCCATTCACATTCCTGTGCACATGTTTGCATTTGCGATAGTAAGAGATGTGATTATCACATTCTGACTGTGCACTAGTAACTACGTTTGTGCGTCTGTCTTAGCGGGACAGTTGGTTTTATGGGCAGGAAAGTGATCACAGTATAGAGGCCTGGTTTATTTTGAACTGCACACCTGAGAGATGCACAGGTCATGTTTCACCTGAGGCCAACTTAAAAGCTGTCGGTTAAGGAGATTTTTGACCTCCTATCGTATAGGAAGGCAAAGTGTGTTGTTCAAGCAGCTATTACTATGAAGCAGATGCAAACACAGATTGCAAGAAAATGCAACACTTTCTATACGCACATCTATATATAGACGTAGATTATCACAAGAAAGGCATTTCCAGAGTAATAAATAAAATCCAGCTGGAGTGTTGAGCAATGGAAAAACTAAGTGGGGCTGTCTCGCCTCTGTCCAGGTGGTACTGATTTCCAGCTGTGGCAAATGGAGCCGTTTTACTTAACTATGCTTTACTTGGATTATAGAGCATATTCTTCTAATCAGTGATGCGGTGAAGGATTTGGAGATCCAGGATTTGTTTTTAATCACTATTTCTTCACTGAAGTTTGACACTTGAAAGCTGAAGGACGTAAGAGTTGGATGGTTTTTTGATTCTCGTATGTGTCACACAGTCATTTTGGGGTTTTGCAAAAGCAACTTTCACAAACAAAAAGCTTACTGAAGTCTCACTCTGGACGTATTCAGCTACTGTGTAACAGTGAGTTCATACAGACTCGAACCCTTGTGGCATTTTGATTAAAAACAAAATAGACCATCAGTTGACAATCTGAAGTGACCTCAGCTTTGCAGCCTCCAAATCAAAAGTGCCATTGGGCTGGCTGACTGACAGAAGCAGATAACAGGGGTATCACAAAAAATATCTTCATATTATCACAATTTGATAGATTAGGACCAATAAAAATGTCACACCCCTCTGCAACAATTTCCATGTTTGTAGGAAGTCTGCAAGAACAAGCAGAAAAAGACGCGTGGAGAGAAAACCTGGAAAAATAATATCCACACATGTGGCTGTGTGCTTGGACACAATTAGGTCTGTTTACACCTCCAGGTAGTAAACATATGATGGTAAATGGCCTGTATTTGTATAGCGCTTTACTTAGTCCCTATGGACCCCAAACTGCTTTACACTACATTCAGTCATTCACCCATTCACATTCACACACTGATGGCAAGCTACATATGATGTGCTTTCTATGAGTTTATAAGTATTCGGTGACCACTGCATGGACTGAGTGGAAGGCACATGACAAAATCACATCCTCGCGGTGCAGTAAATACCATGCAAAAACTGGAGTAAGCTCGAGAAAAGAGAAGAGACAAAGGCAGTAGCTCCAGGCTTCTCCTTCACTTTACAGCTGCCTTTGGTCACGAGTTCTAAAGCTTGAGAGTCAGCACAGAGAGATTACTATTTCACACTAGAACTGACTGATTACTGCTCTGCATGCAGGAGAGCTCCTGGCAAAGCTATCGCTCGAGGTCAGAGGTGAGCAGTCTGACCTCTAGCAGGGCCTCCTCGCTGAGAGCATCTACTCCAATGGACTGGAATCCCACAAACAGGATCAAGTCAGAGGCCCTTATCAGCAGCTGGACATCACTACCTCGGCGTTAAGTCGTTAAAACAGTCCACTACTTGTGGATCGATGCATCTACTTAATGTCACGCAACTGGTCCCCGGGGTCCTTTGTTCATAATGAATTCATGACTACATTCTGCTGAGAATGCTTCTTGTAACTTAGTTAAGCAACTATTTTTAAAGTACATTCTTCCATTTTACGTAAGCGCTTGTGAGATCTTGTTTACGCCGTTTATGTAACCGAAGCAAACTGCCGCGAACTGGCCGCAGCATGCAAGGATCCCACGTTTGCTCTGCCGAGTGAAGACGGGAATGCGATGCATGATATATTAATAGATTTTGCATAATCTCCAGTGAAGCCAGAGGTCAGTGAAGTAGGTTTAGGACCTGGCAACTGAATCCAGGACAGCGTTGTTTCTCATGAGCTCAGTGACTGACAGCCAAGTTCCATCAGACAGAATTTGTTCCAGAGACTGAGACACTGCCTCTGACCTCACTGCCCCCCACTCTCTCCATATCGAGGTTTCAGAACAGCTCCCACTTATTCAAAAACAAGACCGAATGATGGTATCATGAGACCCCGGGGCACAAACAACTGGCTAAAGCAGCTTCCAGGACTGTCACCTTTCACCTCAGTCTTCTGTGGTTAATTCATATCCCCATTAGGATTAATAAATATATATTTATTTAGTGTAGTATATGCCATGAGCTTTATAACCTTCTAATGCCTACTTTCCTGAATAACTGTTCATATTCCAAGAAATAAATATTTTTGTGTTGTGAAAATACTTCATCGGTACATGCATGTTTTTTTTTTAATGGAAACTCTGAACAAACAACATGTACAGTAAATCAAATGCAAAGGCACACACTGTCCCACCAGAGGAACGTGTGGAGGGTCAACAATCCCATGCATGTCTGGATGATAATCAATACACCCCATTTTTCTCCTTATGAACCCCTCCCTCTTTCTTATGTAACGTGTTGGGAAACACCTGCCTGTCACTCTGACTGGGATCGTCCTGCGATCGCCACCCCTGCCCTCACTCGGCCGTCGATCCCCTTACACTTCTGAGAAATGTGTATCCAAATTGTTCCCGGTGACAACAAGCACATGACGGAGCGCTAAAAGAAAAAGTTCAGCCAGTCTGAGTCAGAAGAAAGATGAGGAGGGAGGGAGGGGTATGTAGCCCTAAGAGTCAGACCACGCTGGTTTAGACCGGTTCCTGCCCCCATCCCATTCTCTGCTCCTGCCTCTCCTCCTCCTTTATCTCTTTATCACATTGACTCCCCTGTTTTTCTTCTCTTCCTATTTTGGTCTACTTCCTCCCCGACCTACCTCTGACTTTCCCTCCTCTTTTTCTATTCCTTCTTTTCACAACTTCTCTTCCTCTTCTCCTCCAATTCCCCTTCTGCAGATGTTTGTGTAATCTAAGGAAAGATTATATGCTGTCTGCACAGCTATAAATACTAATGCTCGTTTCTGGTGATATTTTACATAATAAACCATCAGTACAAGCTCTGGGGTTAGCGTTTGTTGTGTGGGAAGCAGAAAAAGCGAAGACTGTGTAAAACTGTCATGAGAAGTGATGCTAGAAGTGTCCTGTGTAACATAAAAGCGAGGACTGCACTCTGAATAAATTAAATCACACCGAGGTATCAACAACATCTTTAGACTGTCATATGAGACAAAAAATATATTTGAGGCTAAACAGAAAATAGCGGTCAGGGTCAAGAAAATGGAAGCTGGATCTGAGTTTTAATGCCAGCTGCTGACATTCCTCAGCAAAACTCCACTGAGCTGCAAGGGTTTGTTCACCCAGACATCACTGGAGATGTAAATACTGAGACACTGAACAATGTTCTCTTCGTCAGGCTGCTGGCCAAAAGGATTAAAGACTGCCACCAGTGAGATATGACACAAAGCAACGGCTCAGAGAACTGAGTTGAAAAGCCAGTGGACGGATCTCATGCCATAGATGTGCATGCATAGTTATAGTCATACTGAAAAAGGTTTATACAAAACATAAGAACAATAATAATAAAAAAAAATGTCTCTTAGCAAAATGAAAATAAAATCGCTGATGTTAATTACAATTAGAAAAAGATTATTTGTAACGGTTCCCCAGAGAAAGCCTCTTCTCTCTAAAAAGACCATGGCATCACAGCGTAGGTTTCTGAGTTATATCTGAATAAACCACAAGACTTATGGAACAATGTCCTTTGAACAGACAAAACCAAAGGGGAGAGTGGAGTCTTCTTTTGTGAGGTTTGACAGCTAAAGCTTGGCCCACAGCAAATCTTCAGCAAAATGGGTGGAAAAGAAAAGAATCAAGATGCCTGTAAAGGCCCGGCCAAAGTCCAGACTGCAATTTGATTGAAATACTGTACCAGGACCTGCAAGAGAGCTGTGATTAAGCACACACACCACAATGAAGTGAAGCAACGTTCTAAAGAAGAATGGGCCGGGGGCAGCACTTTAGCTCAGTGGGTGAATAGGCGACCACATGCCACACGGCTAGAGTGTAGTGGCCTGTGTTTGAGTCTGATCTGCAGCACTTTGCTCT
>NW_005187437.1:389423-397818 GCF_000239375.1 Pundamilia nyererei | reverse complement strand
ATGTGACAAATAAAGAACCTTGAACCTTGAACCAATAAATGCCAACATAAAACCTGGTCTTAAAAGCAAAACGGTGGGCCAAAATTTCTCCACAACAATGGAAGACACCAATAAAGTGATGTACATGCTTATTTCTACTAAAAGTATCTCTATTGGCTGATGGTGTGTACTTAATTTGTCACATATCGCTTCTGACTTTTGGCCTTAAATTTCACTGAAATCTTTTCTATTACTGTTCCAGTTGATGAGCAGTTGATTTAGTGAGCCACAGTACAGACACAAATAAGGACACCAAAAAAGCTGGAAAGAAAACCTCCTCAGCAGATGGTGTAATGGAAAGAGCAGTGTTTTCCTGTCCAGTTATTTTTGCTTCCTTCCATATGCGACTACTGAGATGTCCAAAAATAAACTGATTCCAGTTTAAGCTGTTTGTGAATATTATTTGTTGGATCCGGTGTCAAAGTCTCGTGCACAGACAAGCAGCTCTGGCGACGGGGAGACATCAGATAGCTCAACTTGCTAAGTAAGGTCTGTTTACAGCCTGTGTAAGCTAGCAGCCAGATTTGCTGTGCAGACTGGCAAACATTTAATAATCTCATTGACCTCTGCCACTTACTAGAGTACAAAGTCATCCTGTTATTGTAAAAGGTATGTTGATGCTTTCCATTTTCTCTGAATTCAGGAACTGGACAGACTCTGGTTTCGATCATAAATAAGACTGACTGAATATGATGCCTTTTTAATCACAAATAGCACTTTGACACTAGAAAGCTAACAGTAATAATTAAATGGTTTAAAAGTTCAGTTAATCAGCTTAAATATTTTAAACTGCAGCAACTTTTCGAACCAAAATAACAGCTTTTAGCAAGACCCACTCCGTAAAATCCATTCTTCTTTTTGACGAGCTGTTAGCTGTTAGCTTGTCACAAAATCCTCTTACATCCATCCTCTGCCGCTTATCCTTTTCAGGGTCGCGGGGGGCTGGAGCCTATCATGGGACGAGAGGCACCATGGACAGGTTGCCAGTCTGTTGCAGGGCTAACACATAGACACAGACAACCATTCACGCTCACGTTCACACCTATGGGCAATTTAGAGTTTCCAATTAAGCTATCCCCACTATCTGCACGTCTTTGGACTGTTGGAGGAAGAGAGAACCCACACAAACATAGGAAGGACATGCAAACTCCACACAGAAAGACCCCGGCCTGATGGTGGATGTAAACTCAGGACCTTCTTGCTGTGAGGCAACAGTTGCTGCCCCAAAATCAACTTACATTTTCATGGATTAAACTGGATTCAGGGTGAGCCCGGAAACTTCAAATCTTCAGTAGATGGATGTGAAAACAGGCTTTCAGTGTCAAACCATCCACATGTAACGTGCTGCATGATGAAAGTTAAGCATCTGAGTGAATGAACCGTAAGCAAAATACCTTCACCAGAGAGGGGACCTGTCATGTCTTTGCACTCACGGGAAACGTAAGTAATGAAATTAGTGGTTAAAAATGTGGCGACAGAGACTACACAAGGTTTTATCTTTAAACATAACACCACAACCAAGGTTTTATCTTTCACTGAAATGCTAACAGCCGAGAAGCATGATTCATGCTCTGTTTACCACAGACTGAGAACTTCAGGTCACAGGAACAGAAAATCTGAAAGCTGATTCAGATGAAGGTGAGGCGGTTTGCATATGAGGTAAGTGAAGTGTGCAGCCCTGTGTTAATCGGACACTATATATGAGACCAGAGCTGCTTTTAGCTGTGATTAAAGCATCTTTCCAAGACTTCCAGGTCATCAAACATTTACCATGGAAGTCCTATGACAGTCTTTAAGATAGGCCGAGCTTTGAAACCTTTTACCACATTTGGTATAAGATTTCACAAAAATACTTTTATCCACTTCTCTGTATAAAGAGAAAAAAGGATATATGCAAATGAAAAAGCAACTTTAGCTCAAAATTAGTCAATTTTTTAAAAGTTATTTTATTTTTTGCATTTGGTACTATCTTCACCAACAGAAAGAAAAACCTGTAACAGAGATAGTTTCATTGCTTCAGCCTCTGGCAGAGTGCAGCCACAAGACAAACGCTGACCTTCTTTGTTGTGACAGTCTGCGATTCGGACTATTTGTCTAACCATGATAGGATTTTAAAAAAGGATGTGTCCGCTGTGGCGCTAGTGTTTGTAATAAAACACAATGGGCTTTCAGAGTGAGTCACAGGCAGCAGAGAGAGAAACCAACACCACCCAGACATTGTCCAACGAGCTAAAGAAAGCACTTACAGTCACCTGTAAGGAGACCGGGAAAACTGCTACTCTGACTGGAATAAGTGCAGTTGAGCTGCATTTTCTAAAAAAAGAAAAGAAACCAAAACATGCAACACGTCACTTTAAAAGAGATCTTAGCAGATGAGTAATTGTGTGTGTGAACAGCCAGAGAGTCAAGCACTCACACTGGCTGTCAGGAAAAACAAGTCCAAGCAAAGCAAATCGAAAATCCCCCTTTAAAATTGATTGCGTCACAACAACTGCATTTAATACGATTTACTAATCACCCATCCATTTATTTTCCTAACCACTTGTCCATTTCAAAGGGATAGGGGGAGGCTCTAGGCATCCCCCAAGAATAGGAATGTCATATGATTGCTAACCATTTATCATTGAAAAAATAAATATAAAGTCTCTGCAAGCAAACATGAGCCACGGGCATAACAAACATCAGTTTCACCTTCATTAAAGCAATCGAAATGATGTTTACAGATGCACTAAACAGTATTTATTAACCATTTACAGACTGTTATAAACACTAGTTACAGCGTCACATTCATTTTGTGGATAATGATCAGACTGGCTTACAAACCAGTAATTTACCAGCTGGCAAACTTTATTTATCAGCATTTTATTGTTAAACCAGTAAAAACCTATTAAGCTTCAGTTAAGTATCTCTCAGGGTCCTGGACTTGTATTATATTATATGTTTTTTTTGGTGTTGCTGTCCCTCGTTCTCCCTGCTTGCAGGTATATGTGTGGGTGTGTGTGTGTGCGCGTGGATGCAGGTGTATCTGGGAGCACCTGTTTACAGGCACCTTCAGGCCTGGTGGGTGTGGCCCTGCCAGGTGGTTGACCACACCTGAAGACCTTCACACACCTGCAGCTGATCAAGCATCGTTGGGGGAGGCTTCACATTAGTCTCTTGGCCAGTTACTAAGTTTAGTCTGCTGCATTGTGGTATGTTTGACCGCTGCCTCTCTGTTATTTCCCCAGGAGAAGCGTGGAGATGAGAGGGCAGCGAGCACGGGGTGCTCAGACACTGAGGAGCGGAGACAGGAACACTAGCACTGTGAAGAGGACATGTCACGGGAGTCGGGAACGCACTGAGGATTTATTTCTGTTTTCCATTCACTATAAATAAACGCACTGCTAAGCACACAGAGTCCAGCATTTGGGTCCTTCCTCACATCCCCACGGTCACGCGGACCGTCACAGTATCAGTAATCAGTGGTTATGAATTTATCACAAAGAGTCACAGTAAACGCGCAGTGTGAAGTTTCTGTGTTTTGCTTAAGCACATGTTGACTCTGAAAAGTCTTGAGTCCATTCAATGAGCCTATGACACATGAATCATAATGTGGGACAGGCAGAGTCAGGTAAATGAGCAGCAGCAGCACATATATGGAGGAAGGCATCAAATACTTTAACACCTTAAATATGGTGCAGTATACACTATATAATGTATTTATAGATGCTTCCGAAGTTTTACGTGCTAGCGAAATCTATGTCATCCCCCCAAAAAACAAAAGTGATATAAGATCAGCTCCCTCTAGACAGAACAGCAAACAAGTCGTGCTGATACCTGCAGATGCCCCCTGAGGGCACTTTCCTTTCGGTTGTTTTGTTCTTAGCATTTGGGAAACTTTGTTTCGCAATACTTCATGTCTGTGATTAGCAGCTATTATTATGCCCTCAAAATGAGCTATGAGTCACATAAAGTTCAGTAAGGCTCAGTACAGGTGACCTTTGGGGTATAAAGAGTGAAATGGATAAACAGGTTATGTAACCTGGCTTTGTGTCCATGTGCTGTCCAACTTGTACCTGTCGAAACCCAAGCACACCGTTCTCATCCCCAACACTGGATATGTAGAACGCAGCCGGAAAATGAATCAGCATTGAAGGATATTAAATAAATAAATAACAGAGCTAATCATTAAAAATACTGGTCTGTGTTTATCTCCATCCCAGCAGGAAAACGTAGCTTAAAAAAAAGGTTTTTGAGGGCCATGTTGTCCATCTTTTTAGCTCTGAAAATCAAACTGACTAGGCTGACACCATTTTCAATTAAAAACACTGTCTAATAGACCAAAAATCTTTTCTGTTTTAAAGGGATACAGATTTTGAACTTTGGCTATTAATCTAATCTTCTACCACACCATGACCTTGTTCTTTTCATTTCAAGCTGTTTGCCTGCCACAGTATGTAAGGGAGCATTTCTAAATCAAAGCCACTTTTCAAGTTGTTATTCTCCCATCCGTCTGCTCAGCTCCAGCCTGTTTCATCCAGATCCCTGCAGCGCTTTCATTTCAGTCCTCGCTGCACATTAGGTTATTGGGTCTACTAGCTGGCTCTCAGAGGACAGAGTGAGAACTTGATTATAAGTGTGTCATGTAGTTGTGTAAGGATTAAGGTGCAGTGAGTGGGGGTTGTAGCCTTTAAAAGAGACTGCTGTGTCACACGACTACATAGTTAGCATAGCTCCCTGTTTAGACTGCTCCCCCTCCTCCTCCTCCCACCTGCAGCTCTCCAATCCACAGATATCATCTGGGGGCTGCTGAGTCAGAGCTGTCTAAACTGCCTGAACTCACAGTCCCAGCTGATGAGAAGAAGTTGTTATCCATCGACTGATCGCTACTAGCTCACATTCATTCAGCCACATAGAGTGTAATCAAAGAAAAAGAGGTCTCTAACCAACTCTCGCTGCGAACATCCTGACGACAGGAAGCTGCACACACCACATCTTTTTTATCTTAAATACAATCCTACATGAGAGTGTGCTCAGCCACAGTCTCTGTGGATCATAACACATGATCTGGGTGCCAATCCACAACAGCCGATAGGTCTGCTGACATATATCTTTGCATCGTAGTGGCAAATAAAAAAATCTGAAAGTCTCATCAGCTTGTTTGAGCCTGCCTACGGTTTCTGTTGATGCTTCGACCTGCTCTGCAGACCACTTCCACACCAGGCTTTCCATGCATGCAGGTGGAAAGGCAGAACAGAACAGAGCTGCCAATTATGAATGACTGCAGACTGGAATAATAATGTTTTGGTTGAAACATGTTTATGTTTATCTGCAGCATTTCTCAGCAGGTTTAAATTTCGATTACCTCTGAAATGCACTTATTGAGTTCATTACTTATTACACTTACCAAAGGCCTCAGGCCTGCAGCCGGGTCACAACAATTACTGCAGACACTGAGATCACGTCCACGCAGTGAGAGATGTTTTTAACTTTAATGTTTTACTTGAGATCCAATAAAAAATGTTTTCTGTGTGTAATGATTAGTAACTCTATGAAACTCGATCTTAAACTCCAGCATTTTACTAGTGTAGTGATTGTGGGTGTGTAGATGTTGATTTACTTCTAATGTGACATTTTTGTGATCTTCTACATGCACCTTGCCAGTGAACTGCAGAGGCAAACTAGGTTTAAGCCAATTCTGGATATTGATTTCAAATAAAACCAATTAGGAAAGAATGACAGCATTTCAAGCTTTTGAAGTATTTTCAATTTAAAAAGGAGTTAAAAGAAGAGCTTCACCTCAGATTTTCTATCTGACTTTCACAACATTGGGCACCATCATTTTTGTTTAAAGGTTTCTGCTTTCTTTATCTTCGTGCTTTCATTATTTGTAATTTTTACATGAAAAAATACAAAACTGTCAAACGTCTGAAAATGATTACACAATAACTGGCTGGTTGGTCATCTTAATTAAACCACATATTACCTCCATAGTTTAAAGGATCCGAGGCATCCCCAGAGGTTATTTAAGTGTACATTACTTGAATTTATAAAAATATCAAACCAGTTGATGGTTTCTGGAAGGTGAACTCACCAGGTTGTTTTTAATCAAAGCTTTGAGGTAAACCAGTTTCTGCAGGGCAGTGACCTCCATGACCAAAATACAGCCTGTAGATGGTGTTTCCTGTCAAATGATCAACAGGTGGACTTACTTTTAATGACACTCAGTCATGACCTGAAGACTGTGACAGGATATACTTTTTATTTGGGTGTTGTCCTCAGATAACTAAGCATCTTCAACTCTATAATTAAGTGGTGTGTCAGACGTCTCCAACTGCGATAAGTTTCAGTCTTCTGATCTAATCGGCTCAACTTCACAAGCTCCGCCCACAACCGGGCTCCAGACAGTGAACTAAGGGTCTGTTATTTTTGCTGACACAACAAAAACTTATCATCGTCAAAATGCCGTAAAGGTAGCCGTGTGTTGTCGTGGCCTGTTATTACACCTGGTTGGTTACAGGCTGCCAGTCAGAACAGTCTAGATAAAGACTAGAAGGAGCAGAGGTGACTGACCAGAAAATGACCATTTAGCTCAGAGACGTGTGCTGAGTAAGCAAAATTGGTCAGATTCAGGTTTGACAGACAAAAGAGAGAAAATGTGATTATTATTATTAATCAATTTTAACCAATATATACAAAATTAAAGTTAACTAAAGCCTGCAACAATGTGAAAACTGAACAAACTGTGACTTTTTGTTTCTTTTTCTATGTTTTTATACTATGTGTTGATCAATATGTTCACAAATCACTGAGATAATACAAATCGCATTCTTTCTATAAAGGTCTGATTGATTGTATGCAGATTTCTAAAATAATAGCCAGCACTGATGCAACTGAGTAATACAATTTATCAATTTAAGTGCCCCCAAATATTGTAAAACTTCATTAACAATGCTTATTTCTTACTGCTACAATATCTTATATAAGTGGGCAAAGCCAGTGAAAAATAATTCCCAAATACTTTGATTTGTTGGCACTGTTATAACATTGTGCCCAAAGACTGTAGTATAATAGTAATCAAATGTAGACATAAACATTAATACCACTAATCACACAGGATATACTGTGTATTAATATATACCTAGCTAATTACAGTGATTAAGGGTTTCCCATCGTTTGAGCTCTGATGTTAAAATGTTCTAACATTGAAAGCAAACAAGCCAAAGAAACAGACCTACATGTGCAGACACATCTGTGAACGGTTTCATGTCCAAAGCACTGCCATCAGCTGCTGATAAATGTTTACTTTAAATTGAAGGCTAATGAGTGATGACAATGATTGTGGCTCAGAACACATTGTCCTTAAGAGCAGGAGGGCATTTTGGATATCAGGCTATGGGATACTCCACTTGGGGGACATAACAAGGAAATGTGGCTGTAGGTTGACCCCTGCTGACAAGTAGCAGGTGAACAGCCACAGCTTTAAACACAAGACGAGAGCGCCCTCTGCTGCTACCGATGGGTAAGTAATCAGATGCAGCAGAGGGAGGGAAACACTTTCTTATTTTTTGTCATGCACACCATCACAGTGGTGGATTCTCATATTATACTAAGTTTGAAATAACAAGATCAACATATATCCAAGTAATCCCTGTGAGCCAGACTTCAGGTTTCAAACTGCTCAAAGGCATTTTTCTGCTCATGGCTCTGTATGATCTCGGCATGAGCAAATATCATTAACTGGGTCATTTCAGGCACACAGCTCTGGCTGTGACCACAAAAACCCAACTTCTGTTCAAAGCTTCTGTTTATGTGGGCAAATGAAATAGAGGCAAGTTTGTTGAAGAGGAGAGAGCTGGGAGCTAAAAGGCTCATTTCAGTCAGTGGGTGAGGAGCTTTCACCAAGGTCAAGTGTAATGTAAATAATTATTATTTTGAACTCTAAATCATGCAAAGCTACTGTAGTAGATACAAGGAATAACAACACAGAGCTAATGAGCAAGTCTGAACAGCATTACACTAGCTGGTTAGTCTACATAACTATGGACCAATATCTAGGATCAGGCCTGCTGGACATGGCTAGGGTCTAAAGAATGCTTGTTGGCCTGGAGAGAAAACTTGAGTCTTCTGGGACACTGACAGTGCGGGCCTTTGGTGGTTGTAATTGTGGGTATGATACGCAATCATCGATTGGTGTTTTCTTGCCATTGTCATGAGGATGTTTCTAAAACACCCAGTCTGCCTCACAATCCTGATAGGTTTGTAGCTTGAACCTATCCGCTGGAACGTTGAGGACAATATATTACACTGCAAAGCAAGACACGAATAGGCAAAGTTCTTCATGTTACTCATGCATGAGGGAGTCCTGCCTGGAGCC
>NW_005187437.1:386796-389317 GCF_000239375.1 Pundamilia nyererei | reverse complement strand
TGTGTGTGTGTGTGTGTGTGTGTGTGTGTGTGTGTGTGTGTGTGTGTGTGTGACAGAAAAAGCAAAAATAGTGTTGTGTGTCTACAGTGATGTGAAAAAGTGTTTGCCTCCTTCCTGATTTCCTTTGTTTTTGTATGTTCGTCACACTTAAATGTTTCAGATCATCAAACAAACTTAAATATTAAACAAAGATGGCACAAATAAACACAAAATGCAGTTTCTAAATGAAGGTGTTTATTATTAAGGGGAAACAAGACCCAAACCTACATGGCCTTGTGACTCGTTTATGCAGAATTGTTGTAATTCAGCCACATTGGAGGGTTTCGAGCAGGAATCGCCTTTTTAAGTTCGTGACACAGCATCTCAGTCAGATTCAGTTCAGGACTTAGTCAAAGTCCTGACCTGAATGAAGACGTTTTTTTTAAAGCCATTCAGAGCTGGACTTGCTGGTGCGTTTTGGATCATTGTCCTCCTGCAGAACCCAAGTGTGCAAGAAATTGAACTCAAAAACCACATTTAATTTATGCTATATGGGGGATCACTTTACACAGGGCCATGTAGATTTGTATATAAATAATAAATAAAAAAAAAACTATAAGCCTACAATATTCCAGCATTTTGTAATTTTACCAATTAGTGATAACAGTCCTAATAGTTTTTGTAAAGGACTTAAAGACTATTACCGCTTATATATTGAAAGTATGCAGTCATATTATACTATGCGTTTATGGTAGGCTATATATAAGTCCACTGGAAACAACCTGTAGTTATTTTCTCTCTTTTGCTGCTTACCAGCTTACTGTTGTCTTTACATTACTTTGGGAAACGTAGATGAGGAAGACGGTGTGAGTTTGTAGCATGAGATTAAATACACGTAGGTCTAAAAGTTTCCAAAGCTCTGACTGCAGTTACTGTCCACGTTGCTCAAAAGCTTCAATATATTACTGATTGTTGCTATCTGATATTATTTTTGCACTTACAGTGTGTGTGTGTCTGTGCCAGTAAAAGTACCAGACTGAGAGAGTGCACAACAATGTGTTTGCTGTTGGTCAGTGGACCAATCATGTTTTGTTGATGTCATAGATTTGCAAGGTGGGGGAAATAGAACAAAAGTGCTCTTGTTTATGTAAAACTCACTTCTGGAGCAAGTTGTAAGCATTTTAACTGTTTTATTTATTCATTTAAACAGTATAATAAATAGATTATTGTGTTTGCTATTAGCTAAATTAGGTCACTTGAAGTTTGTTGATGTTGGTTTGATCCTTTTTATTATGATGATGCAGGAACAACAGCCTGTTTTAGCCTTGGAAAATGTAGCTAGGTTGCTAGACAGATTTGGCCAGCTAGCTACTTCTTTTCTTGCTTCTTGCGATTTCGTTTGTTTGCTGTGTCTTGCGCATCTGCTTCTGCAGCTTTAACTTCATTAGTACCAATCCAACTCCACAACGCAACAAACCCCGCCTACGAGCGTGTTACACTCAGATTCGCATTACTGGTGTTTGTGTGACAGTTTAAGTTTCGTTTTCTTTTCTACGGAAAAGGCAGTGGCTCTTTCATTTGCGGTGTGTCCTGAGCTGCAGCTGCTGGTAACATCTACACACAGGAGTTATGTTCTCGTCTGTTAAAAAAAAAAAAGACAGGTAAGTTCGCAACTTTTAGTATTACAAAGTTTGATAGTTAATATGACAAGATTCACTCTTGCAAAGATGAATGACAGCTGTAGTGCTGTCACTGTGGCCCATAGCAGTCAGTGTGATATACCGTCAAATAACAGGAAGGGAAAAGACCTGGCTGCACAAACAAATGTTAGAAATTCAACAAAAAATATTTAAAACTTCAAAGTTTTCCTGGTGTTATGTCAAAACCAGGTAAACTTACCTGGTTTGTCGAAAACAAACAAACAAATGTTCACAAGACAGCAAGAGTCAACGATCCAGAGAGTCTAGTCTTCATTATATTCGTTTTATATACGTTTTATTACTCTGAGCAATTCCCTCCGCACCTAAAGCGTGCACTTTACCTTCTTGTGCAATCAAATGGAGCCAACTAGCGCCACCTGTGGCCAAGTGCCATAGCCTACAGCCAGATTAACTTGTGACACACACACCTGAACCTGGCTCTATCACAACGTTTTATTTCGTTTCTGCTTTTCAGACTCATGTTTTGAGGTTGCTGATATTGTGTTTTAAGTGTAACATGTCAAACTAAAAAACTTCAAGTTTCATGCTGTTCTTTAAATTTGTTAAGGGGTCTTCCTCTAATGTGTACTTTTTTTATTAGTGGCTTTAGCTTTGGAGTTACTGCAAGTACAACCAAA
Organism: Pundamilia nyererei; assembly: GCF_000239375.1. Taxonomy (NCBI): domain Eukaryota; kingdom Metazoa; phylum Chordata; class Actinopteri; order Cichliformes; family Cichlidae; genus Pundamilia; species Pundamilia nyererei. The sequence continues at coordinate 387,000 of NW_005187437.1, read as the reverse complement.
CCCTCAAGTTCTAATGGATTGACAACACTCACAGCAGCTCCAACTACTTCAATCCAACCTGCTTTCGGCACAACAACTCTCACCAGAGATGATAACAGCGAAGTCACAGATAGTTCAGAGACAAGGGAACCAAGACCTCAGTTCACATTCTTGGGTGAGCCTCCTTTTACACAAAGTTCTTTTGTCAAAGACCCAAATAAGTAT
>NW_005187437.1:380750-386776 GCF_000239375.1 Pundamilia nyererei | reverse complement strand
ATAAAATAAATTAAAAATTTTGTATTGTTCGATACATATGCGTACCGAACCGTTCACTGCCTCACTGTATCGAATGGTTCAATATCGATACGAGTATCGTTGCACCCCTACTATCTATCTATCTATCTATCTATCTATCTATCTATCTATCTATCTATCTATCTATCTATCTATCTATCTATAGTTTGCAGGTTACAACAGAAAATTATTTATCATTCTCACGTGGATGGGACGTTTTGGCTGATAAGAGGTTAATCCCATCTGTGTAAACTCGATGCATATAAACTTTAACACTCAATATACCACATTCTCAACAAGTAAACACCCCGTGTTCGTTCCCAGACGTCCCATAAAAATACTATTTGCTCTGATTGTTGCACCAAACTTTACTGTATAGTGTAGTTACTGCTTTTGATCTTTGTCTTTTTAAGTCTTTCTGCCCCAGTCTTGTTTGGCCCACAGCCTTCTCCTGTGTAGAGAGAACAGATTCTATCAGAGCCGTTTACTTGTTGAGAACGTGGTATAATGAGTGTTAAAGTTTATATGACACACAGACTTGATTATCCTTTTATCAGGCTAAACGTTCTCGTTCTCGTTCGCTGTCCGTGCCCAGTGCGCGCTCCCGACGCACGGGAAACAAATTCTGCCGGGGAAATAACTACCTTGGCACACCTGTCTGGAGTCTGCGTGTGTTTACAGCAAGGACCGCGATCCCTGTTCACATTCTTCTATCCTTCTGGAACAGGAGGTAAAAGCGGAAACGTTAAAGAGCTTAATGAATTTAATGTAAACTTTTGTCTGTAAGATTAGTGAAATGTACGCATTATTCAAAAAAGAACCACTGCAAATGTGTTAAAGGATTCTTGGTGGAGTGGGAGAAACATTGTGTGCTCATCCTTATGCCAGTCTGTCTGGAAATGAAACTTATGACATCGTTACGTCAACTCAATTTTTTTTTCTGTTCAGACCAAAGTAGCAACATACATTTAGATTTGGTTCTTTCAAGAAACAAATGCCTGAAGGGAATTAAGAACTGAAAATAATAATGTAAGTTGTTTTTAAATGGTTTTTAATATGCCATCGGGGTAGTTTTGACTGAATGAAGACGTCTACACAGTGGTGGAAAGTAACAAAAATTTCATTACTGTGGCTACTTAAGTAGAATTTTCAGGTATCCCTACTTTACTTGAGTAGTCTTTTTTTCTGATAGACTTTTAATTTGACTCCCTACATTTTTAAACAAATATCTCGACTCTCTGCTCTTTCCATTTTCAAATAAGGCTCCTTAGTTTTGGTTTAAGGCGTGTCTGAGGGGAGTTATTATTTCTGTCACTGAGCCTTCAAACACCAAATAGTCTCACAGTGTGTTGTGAGCTAGAGGTCCAGATGCTGTATTTACAGGGAGAGAAAAGCTAAATTAGGTTACTTGTTTGTTGATGTTGGTTTGATCTTTTTTATTATGATGATGCAGGAACAACAGCCTGTTTTAGCCTTGGAAGATGTAACTAGGTTGCTAGGCAGATTTTGCCAGCTAGCTACTTCTTTTCTTACTTTTGTGTGTGATCCAAGAGGTTGCGTTTTCGTTTGTTTGCTGTGTTTTTGCACATCTGCTTCTGCAGCATTAACTTTATTAGCACCAATCCATCTCCACAACGCAACACACCCTTCCTACGAACGTGTTACACTCAGATTTGCATTACTGGTGTTTGTGTGACAGTTTAAGTTTCATTTTCTTTTCTACGCAAAAGGCAGTGGCTCTTTCATTTGCGGTCTGTCCTGAGCTGCAGCTGCTGGTAACATCTACTTACAGGAGTTATGTCCACGCCTCGTAAAGAGATACTCAGGTAAGTTTAACTTTTAGTATTACAAAGATAAAGATTGCAAAGATACGTGAGTGGCCCATAGCAGTCATACCCTCAAATAACAGCAAGAAAAAAAAAGACCTGGCAGTACAAACAAATGTTAGAAATTAAATGGCTGCAAAGTGATAAAGTGAAGTTAGACATCTCCAAAGGTTGACTCTGTTCATAGATAGAGCATGCATCAAGATGAAGTTAGAAAGTAGTTGGATTCTGTAAATCGCTTCTAAATCTGAAGCAGGTTTCCTTCCAGGCTGCTGCAGGGACGGTGACACACACCTGCACCTGGCTATATCACCACATTTTAATTAGTTTCTGCTTTTCAGACTCATGTTTTGAGGTTGCTGATATTGTGTTTTAAGTGTAACATGTCAAACTAAAAACCTTCAATTTTCATGCTGTTCTAAATTTGTTAAGGGTCTTCCTCTAATGTGTACTTTTGTTTTTCTTATTAGCTTTGGTGGCTTTAGCATTGGACCTCCAGCAAGTACAACCAAACCCTCAAGTTCTAATGGATTGACAACACTCACAGCAGCTCCAATTACTTCAGTCCAACCTGCTTTCGGCACAACAACTCTCACCAGAGATGATAACAGCGAAGTCACAAATAGTTCAGAGACAAGGGAACCAAGACCTCAGTTCACATTCTTGGGTGAGCCTCCTTTTACACAAAGTTCTTTTGTCAAAGACCCAAATAAGTATGAGAAACCTTTAACATCTCAAGTCCTGTGTTTCACCACGCTACTGTGAAGCTGTCTTTACACAAAGTGCAAATAGCTTTGGAGATCCATGATTTCCTCAGGGATTAATAGTGATTCTGGTAATAAAGTTGGACATTTTGTTCTTTCTTTTTTTGGTTACAAAGTCATTTTAATCAGTGGCATTCAATCAGGGCAAGAAAGACAAGCAGTGCTTATCTGGTGAAATCTACAAACAGACATCAGTTACAACATAACAAAGAAAAGGGTGTTTTTCTTTCATCTTAAACATCATTCTGACATGAAGCTTCTGTAATGCCTGTTGCCATTCATTCTTTGCATTACTGCCATCTTGTGGTCACAATTGTTTATTATCTCTGGAAGCAGAATGAACTCTGCTTGATTACGGAGCTGCTGAAATCCGAATGGGGTATTAGTCCTGTGACAGACTGGCGACATGTCAGGGTGTACCCCTTCTCTTGCCCTTTTGCTAAAGTACTGGTTCTGGGTGATTTTTATATATAATAAATATATTTAATACACTTTTTAAAATTAAGATGTAGGCCTGTGTTTCTGAGCTGGTTAAAAGGTGTTTTTTTTCCCTTTCTTTTAAAAAAGACAAGGACAACAACTAAATTTTTCTGTAGAATAATTATTTTTGCTTATTTTTTGTGAGTTATTAGTAATACAGTTTTATGTGTAGTGAAGTGTTTTCTTTGTGTTTTATTGTTACTTTTGCTAAAGTAATGTGTCTGAAAAAAATCCTCTACCATTGTCAGCAAATAGTAAAACTAAGTTTAGTTAGATGACAACTATAGTAGTAATATAATTTTACAATTCTTTAGCCAGGAAGGAGTGGTCAAAGGGGAGGACACCCAGGAAGAGTTCAGGAAAAAGCTGTCAGAATGGTATGTTTGATACTAGTCGAACTTTCAAAGACAGGAGGAAAGTGTTTTTTTGGTATTATTTTTTTTTTTATTTTAATTTATTTTATTTGGGGGGGGTGTCTTTGCTGAAGTCACTGAATGCCACTGCTTTTAACCCTAGCCTTGATGAATGTTAGAACTTTATATAAATACAACAAATACTGGCTATTTTGTCAAACCGCAATTCTTACATTTTTTTTCAGGACTGAAGTTGGAATCTCCCTGGAGAAACATGGACTGGACAGAAGAGTGAGTACAGTTGTGCTGTTCAATGAGCTCCTGATCAACTAGCAGGAACTAGTAGATGTCAAGTAAGTGCATTTTTAAACTTTCAAACACAATGAGTCACTGAATGTATCACTGAACCCAGGCGAAAGACAAGCTTGATGGAGGCAATCACCTCCTACAGACGGAGCTGTGAGGAGGTGCCTCAGGCCCGGGTTCTCCTCCTGGGCCCGGTCAGTTCTGGAAAGTCGAGCTTCATCAGTTCAGTCCAGTCTGTGTTTAACGGAAGAGTCACCAACCGGGCCATGGTGGGCTCCTTCTCATCCGGTTTTACCAAAAAGGTACACGAGGAGCATCTGCATGTATTTTAAATAAGTGGAAAAATAAACACAGAGATCCTCATTTAGTTTCATGAGATTATTTAAGCATTTCAAAAAGGGAAAGGATCCACAAGGCCTCTCTTCATCCATGTCAATGAAACTAAACTTTAGGTTTCTGTCCTATTAACTTCCTTTTTGTGTGTGCCAGCTGCAGTCCTTCAACATTCGGGGTAAGAAGGGTGAGGATCATACTGGGCTGGTGCTGTGTGATACCATGGGTATGAGTGAAGACGGGATGACCGGACTGACTCTTCATGACATCCTGTCAGTCGTTAAAGGCCATGTTCCTGAAGGACACAAGGTAAGCATGCCTTGCCCTGTTTGTTCTCGTTTCAGTGCCCCATCCTGCCTCACTCATTCTCAGTTTGTCACCCTGCCTCATTGGCCTCAGATGTTCATTGAGGCCTAACTCCAACTGTGGTCTCAGGCCTAGTTCATCGCTCACCCCATCCAGCTTTCATTCATCTACTATCAAACTTTATTTAACTGTGTTTGAGGTTGTGGTCCTTGTCAGTGAAGCTGCGCACTTTTTGTTCCCTATGAATCAGCAATAACTCCTTTATCCTGTCATGCTGAGAGTGGGAAAGAGCCAGGTTTCACCCAGGACATGTCATTAATCCATCACAGAGCTAATGCCCACAGCTAATTTAGGCTTGGCTTTAGAAATGCATGCTAGGTTAAGTGGGAGAAAGCTGGAGCAACCAGAGAAAATGAGGAGCAGGAGCAACGTCAAATCACCCAGAAAGTCAACAGTAGCTCCAAACCCCTTTGTAATGCCCGATATTTGTTCCCATCAGGGTAAACTAAAGAACAGTGATGATCAGCTGACTGGTCATATAGTCCTGTGATGTAAAAGAAACAACAAAACAAATCAGTTTCCCAACTTCTCTGACTAGTAAAACAACTGGGATCACCATTACCCATAGCTGTACCTTATGGTTTGTGCCAACATGTAGAATTGTGTACATGAAGGCACACAGCATAGTTCTTTTTAATACTTTTTCTTTTTTAATAACTTAAAATACTTTCTCTCTTCCAGTTTAGCCCAGACCAGCCAGTCTCCGCCTCAGAAACTGTGGGCTATGTGAAGAGGCCGAGCCTTAAAGACAAAGTCCACTGTGTTGCCTTTGTGGTGGACGCCTCAAAAATCACAACTTACCCCAAAGGCCTGAGCACCACATTTAAACAGCTCAGAAAGCACATCAGTGACCTGGGTGAGCCGCAGACACACGTTTACACAGAGCCTGACGTTAAAGGTTGCGTTGCTTGAGTTAGCTGACTTTTGCCTCAGTGCAGCTGCTCTTTAATAATGTTCCTAATACTCTTTTTTTCTACATTGTTAGTGATTTTTTTCTTTGTATGAATTAGGCTAAAACTAAATGGGTTTCAGGTTTTATGTGAACATATAATAACAGAAGAAATCATTTTAGATTGTGTGATTTTTTTTCTTCTTCTTTTTTTTTGTGTGTTTTTTTTAAATAGGGTCCAGTATGACAGAGTATTAGAGCTACATTAAGAGCAGATTGTTATTGATCATTTTCAGAATAAAGCCTGGATTTCAAGAAAAAGTCGAAATGTGGAGATTACAGATGTTGTTTTGAGATAAAACGCCGCGACGCTTTAAAATACCTTATGTAGATGAGTTAGTGAAAAAGTATAAGGACGATGGTGAACGCTGCATCAGGTCAGAAGGACAACAAAGAAAGCTGAGCAAATGTTTATCTATAGAACAAATGAACTGAGCACAATCTTTAAAGGATTCGCATTGTCTGTGCAAGTCTTCATCACAACAGTGTGTTTCTGTTCTTTAGGTGTTCACCAGGTGGCGCTGCTCACCCACGTGGACCAAGTTTGTTTGCAAACAGCCAAAGATGTCACTGGTGTTTATGAGAGCCGCACAATTCAGGATGTGGTAAGTTAAAACAAACCAAATACAGT
>NW_005187437.1:378886-380625 GCF_000239375.1 Pundamilia nyererei | reverse complement strand
CTGGACCTGGATGTAAACACAGATGTGCTGCTTCTCAGTGCTGTTGATCACATCCTGCAGTATGCTGACCTGTATTTCCAGGACAATGCACCACAGAACAAAGAGCTCAAGACAGCCCTGGATCTCTGATTTCTGAGCATTTAGATTAGGAGCATCATACCCATAGCATCATGGCCATTAGATTAGGAACCCGGCTGTTCCTGTTTCAATGTGTTAGAGAAGAGAGTTTTCATTTGTTACAAAAATTTGTGTTTCTGTTGTTTTTGACATAAAAAAAACCAAAATGTGTAAAGGACATCAAAATGCTATACATAGGAACTTTAAACAGTCTTGTTTTGTTTCCAATTAATAAAAACTGACTGTACGCTTTATGTTCTGTTTGTGAGACAGATATATTTTTTAACCAGTCTTTGGGCTTCTTTATTAAAATGTTTTACATTCACCAATGTTTTGTAGTTTTTTCCCTTTCACAGGAAAAAAAAATGAAACTTTTTCGCCATTTTATTATTAAATTAAAAATAAAATGTGGTTCACACCCTCTCTAGAGACTTAAGGTTACACATGTGCTATCGCCCAGTGTACACCCTTCTCTCCTCCATCAGAAAGGTTAAAGTGGAAGATTTGTCTTTGCATTTTGAACAGGCTTGGAAACTGGACCGATTTCCCTTACTGCTGTGTCATTCATTAATGCTGTGCAGAGTTCCTTTATCATTATTATGTCTGTGAAAGTTCTCAGTCATCCATGTCATCGTAGTCTAAGGAGCTTGGAAAGAAAAGCATCTGGACTTCTTTAAGTTGCATGAAAGCACATGATAGGGTGGGGCTGGGTTTCACAATGAGCTTTTGTCCCTCTCGGGAAGATACTCCTACAGGGCTTAAATGTAGGACTCTCCACTATTTGACCCTAGAACTGAAGAAGCTTCTCAGATGAGAGGTGAAACGTCTTCAAGCAACTTAAAGAAGTCTATAAGCTTTTCTTTCCAAGCTCCTTAGTTTATCCTTATTACTATTATTATGTGTGCTAGTTTAAATTGCATATATTTTTTAATGAACCGTCTTTTTAATTTAATAGCTGAAGAACCAGTAAGATGGGTCATTCTTGAGAAGAAGCTGGAAAACTGCAGCATGTGACGATGCACGGATCAGTTTGTTTATCATCTCACACTCTTAAAGTGATCCTTATTATTTTGGGAGAAGCAATTAAGGTCAAATGTCTCTAACGTTCATTTCCTCCTGTTCATGTTATTATGAATATAAATGTTCAGAAGTGAACACGGTTTGCTTGGAGCACCGTGCAACAGGAGCTTACGTGGAAGTGGATCCAAGTGCAGATATCAAACGGAAACAGTGATAAAGTTTAACATTCTCACTCGGATCATGACGCACGGGTGCCAAGAAGATAAAAAATTAATGAAAAAGTTCAGAGGAGGTCTATGAGTTTAACTAACGACTTGTGTTGTATTTGTCTTGAACTGAAAGGAAATGAAATAAAAACATCAGACAGGTTTTATTCTAGGGGCTTTTCTAGTAGGACACTTTCAGTTTCATTTCTTTCGAAAGTGGTGCCAAAATTGGAATTTGTGTCCTTGCGCTCCGGGAGCGCTCATTGGGCAGGGAACACGGACCCAAACGTTTTCTTTTGTGAGAAAGGGTCGTTACATTGCTGTTCAGTTTGCAGGTTACAACAGAAAATTGTACATTTATCATTCTCACGTGTGTGGAAGCCCTTTTCCGCCACT
>NW_005187437.1:361019-367789 GCF_000239375.1 Pundamilia nyererei | reverse complement strand
GTCAGTGCCTGAGGTTTTGTCATATCTTTGGGGGATTAGACAGTTTATGTGTAAAACAAATGAAGACAAAAATGCAATAATGTAAAAATCACTGAAAATCAGTTTTTATCTGTGCAAATTAGTATATTATGTGTTGAAATTGGAAATGTTTTCCCTCTTTAACAAAAAAAAAAAAGCTATAGGTGGACCAGTTTAACAGCCATGCATGGACTGTAGACAGGCAGAAATGAGCTTAATGGAAAACAAGCCTTTATTGAGACTGATTGCAAAAGTACAAAGTAATCAAAAAGGAAAATAACACAGGGGGAAGGGTATGTCAGGAGACAGGAAGTAACTAAATGTAAGAGAAGAAGAGTGACTGGCACAATAAGATGGAAAGTACAGAATACAAAGATGCAGATTTCACACACAGACAGGGAGACAAGACTGACTACATACAGGGGACTCTAGGGAGGATGCACAGATGAGACTAAGACAGACTGGACACGAAAGGAAACGAATTTAAACAGAGAACGTGTAACTACAAACATGATTAACTAAACTTGGAAAATTCACAGCACGACAGAACTCTGCACAAGTGAGCCGGAATCATGACAGCAATTTTCAACTTCATTTCATATCTTAAACAACTCAAAGAATTTGGATATTCCAATAACAATCCAATAGAAATCATTATGTCAAAGTGATCTTCCTGCTCATTTTGTTTCCAGGTATTCCTCAGCTGGTCCTCCTCACTAAAGTAGATGAAGCCTGCCCACTGGTGAAAGAGGATGTGAGAAACATTTATAAGAGTGGCTACATTAAAGATGTGGTAAGCATTTTTTACTTTTTTTAAACTGCTTTTTTTTTAATTTTTTTTTATTAATAAACGTTTTATATGAGGGTAGTAATACTTTTCCCCCTGTGTTCTGTCATACAGATGCAGGAGGTCGGCTCTCGGCTCGGGGTGCCGTTGTCCTGTGTTGTTCCGGTGAAGAACTACAGTGAGGAGCTGGAGTTGGACATGAATTGTGACATCCTGTTGCTCAGCGCCGTCATCCAGATGTTTCGCTTTGTTGATAATTACTTTGATGAGCTCAGTGACCGAATGAGTAACATACAAACCAAAGACTAGGAGAAGCCTGAGGAGATGATGTAATAGTCTGAGCAGCTGATGACATTTCCTTTAAAATGATTCAATCATGTACCTGCAGGTGATCCTACTGAGTACTAGTTCCCTGTGTTAACTGGGTTACTTGAAAGGCAGAAATTAGAAGCTAAACTACAAATTAGAAGCCTTCTTATATTGTGGGTATTGGGAGATATAGTATCTGTACTTTGTCTGTGAACATCCAGTTTCTCCCTTCAAAATTTTGGTGAACTGGTTCTTAATTTTTAATTGAGCTCAGCAACAGAAAATAATGACATTAAAGGTCATCAGTCTCAAGATAATACATTGTTTTGAACATTTTTATTACCTCCTTTTTTCCATGTAGCTGAATATTTCATCACAAGTTAATAGATTTAATAAACTAAATTACTGTTTACTGTGTCAGAACCAGACACGGGGAAGCTGCATTCAGCTTTTATGCTTCATATATCCGGAACAAACTCCCAGAAAGCCTCAGATCAGCTGAAACACTCAGTTTATTTAAATCCAGGTTGAAGACTCACCTGTTCTCAGCTGCATTTGAATAAAACACCAAATCCACACTTTAAACTTAAATTTCAAAACTTACATTTTAACTACTGATTTTATCTACTGTTCTGATTTTATCTACTGTTTTTTTTTATCAATTTTAAATCATGCTCTTTATTGTTTTTATTTTTTAATGTCTCTGTAAAGCACTCTGAATCACCTTGTTGTTGAATTGTGCGATATAAATAAACTTGCCTTGCCTTAACAACCCCGACTCCTACATGATGTTTTGGTTTAACATGAAATATTTCAGCACCCTGTGTAATTTTTTGCCTGCAAGGTGCACACATGCACACAAGAGAAACACTCAGTATAGCAGTATTATTTTTGGGGCAAGTTGCATCTGGCTTTTGGAATTGAATTTCTGTATACAAAATAAACAAAGTGTAACTTTATTGTACTCAAAATGGTGCAAACACAACAACACACAACAACACTCAAACACAAACATTTGTGGCATCAATAAAAGGTATGTATTTATAGCTTTTTCTCTTTGTAACCTGACCTTGGGTTTTAGAAAGGTGCCCTCAAATAAAATGTATTATTATTATTTCCAGAGTTTAACAATCAACACCTGTGTTCAAATCTGAAATGTCCGTGGAGTTGATTTAAAATCTGCTCTGGCACATTTTTAGGAGTTGCTACTTAAAACAAGGAAAAAACAAACAGGAAAATAGGAAGATGAAAACCTTCAGTAACATGAGCAGAGATCATCAAGAGCCCGAAGGAAGACCACAAGAAGGGAGCAGAGTGTAGGCTCTTAGGGCAAAGCTGACAGTATCAGACAGTTCAGTTAGTCGATAGCAACACACAGAAAGCACACATAGGATTGGTCACAGTCCAAAGGATGGTTTTCTTATCAGCACCTACACTGTAGCTTATCAGTAAATGATTTACTCAGATGGGCCACGATGATGGGTAATGATTTCCAGGTTTATGGTTAAAACTATGACGTATGCGTTCAGGCTAAATGAAACTAGGGGCGTCTCCCATTTTGACCTCAGGACTTCCAGGCCATACTCAGCACAGATGTTTCTGTATACTGTGCTGAGCTTGTTTCTGTGCTGCCATGATTAGTGCCTCTGTGCAGTCCAGCTTTGTCCAGCCACTGGTAGGATTTCTGGATGTCAGCCACCTCCTCTATCTGCCGGTGGTACATACTGTGCAGGGGCCTCTCCTTCCATGATGGTTCCTCCTCTTGGTCCTCTTCTTTCTTGGGTTTCTGCTGCCTGAGGTATTCAGTAAGCAGGGGGTTGGTTGTGGCCATCTTCCTTATGTACTCACAGATTTTCTTTGTTTTATCCTCTGATGATGGTTCTGACACTCACTAGTCCCCGGTTTCTTTCCGTCCTTCCACTTAGCGTACAGTCTTAGGGTGCTGGACTTGGGGTGAAACCCTCCAGCTCCAGGAGCATCCTGGTCTTGATGTCAGTGGCTTCTATCTCCTCCTTTGGCCAACTTATTAATCCAGCAGGGTACCTGATCACAAGCAGGGTGTAGGTGTTTGATATCCTGGATTGCGTTCTTTCCATTCAGCTGACTCCTGAGGACTTGCCTGATCCTCTGCAGGTATTGGGTGATTGCGACTTTTCTAGCGGCCTCTTTATGGTTCCCATTTCTGACCACCTTCTCTTTGTTACCATCCGACTACGTTTCTCTCCAGTCATTCCAATGTTGTTGCTTATATCCTCATATCCTCGTGGTGTGGATCAGTAAGTCGATGTCTCATTCACTCTTGGCATATGGCTTGATAACCCCCGCAAACACACACACACACACACCACCACCACCACCACGTTCTCCTTGTCCTCCTCTGTCTTCAGCCAACAGTAACTCAGCTTCCACCAGCGCCCTGTTGGCCAAAGCACCGCAGTGAGTTGTTGTTAACCTGCTATGGAAGTCTCATTTTAAAATATTCTCATGAAAGTTGTCGATTTTGCCCATCGGTGTCCTGCTTAGCTCAACATCTCGAGCAATGGAATTCATTTTCTAAATTGTTTTTCTTCTCTTAAAAAAAATGTACAAGATTATCTAAACAAACTGACACTTTAATGTCATTATTCATATTTTACAACAATAAGATCATATAGTAATTCAAGTTTTTTTGTACTGTTCTCATCTGAGACGGTATGTTCCATTCCTTTTTCAGAGTGCTGGAGAAATTGTGCACTGAAAAAGGTTAATGGACTTTCATTTTTAGCATTAATTAGTTTAAAACATTGATTGGTAAACGCTGCTGTTGTAGCTATATATTTAGCATGCATAAATTGTGTCCTGTTTGTGAAACTTGCGGCAGTTTTAGTATCTCTAACGTCATACCAATATAATGATTATCATTGCAATAACAGTGTTTGCACACAGGGTGGAGCTGAGTGACCAAGACAGATGAACCAATAGCTACTTCGCTTGTTGCCACAGATGCAGGCTGGATCTCTCGTCAGGATTCCTCTGATTCCTCAGCTCCTGCAGAACCACAAAATATGAACTGCATAGAGATATTTGATTTCCATCTTGTGTTCAAAGGATTTATTGAATATCACCACCAAAAGGGGCGTGTCCTTCCTGGGCTGGGAAGACAGGGTCAAGTTTATTTATGTAGCGAATTTGCTAAACAATGTAAAATGCAACTAAAATAAGTGAAATGCACAACAATGATGCAATAAAATATAAAAGAGAAAGAATAATGCAATAAGTCAATAAAAACAACAAAAACAACAACAACTAAGGCTGGTGAAACCAAAATGTTTTGCTGCTCAAAGTCAGACCATAAGGAAATGTTTCTGTTTTAAAAGTTCAGTGTGCAGAAAAAATGTTCTTAATTTTGCTGTTGTTTGAAGCAGGTAATGTATCTTAAGAATTTACTTGTGTATGTTCACGAGAATGCATGAGGCGTAGTATCAAGAGAGCTGTGGTATAAGACTGGATTTGACTGTGTCTGTTATTATATGCGTTTCTCAATTGTAACAACATCCTTGAGGATTTTGTGCCTACAAAATGATCTTGTTTTGGTTTTTAAAAATAAGACTCAAGTCAATATTTGCGTTTCAATGCAATTTAAACAGGAAATGTAATCAGTCTTGTACAACAGTATGCTCTCTTTTATTTCTCAAAAACTTTAATTAATAAAGCTAAAACTCTATTTTTTTATTATAAGAATGATCTTTTTTATCAGTCAAATTGTTATTCATTAAACTTACTACACTCACCGTTTTGTTAATTAGGTAAGATTACAGTAGATTAAGACAATCACACATATGTGTTTCAGACCTGTCATCATTGAGATGCACAGGTTGCCTTTATAGAGAGTTGAGGTTACACGTGGCATCATCTTGTGTTCTCTCTTCCGTCTCCATTATTATCTGAATAATATTAAGGGAAAGGCTGACTTGTAAGTGAGGGAGGAGATAGGTAGGCCTATTGCGAACAGGCTTAACAGGTTAAACCTGTCACTACGTCGGAGTACTGCTGGTAACATATTGTTGTTGTTTTTCCTGAAATTAATACTCATAGTTTTCTCGATCAGACTAGGACCGAATGTAGGAAAATAAATCATTAACCCCACAGAGAAGTTGAAGTTGTAGTTTCTGCCATTGTTACTTTTAGATATTTTAAACTGAAAGGAGAGGCGCCACAAAGCACAGGCTTTAGCAACACTGCACGTAAGGCGTTCAGGACATCCAGTTTCACTTGCACAGCGCGCAGACGGCTGTCACACGTGTAATCTGCGCAACCACGATCCCCGCTCAGTTTCTAACCACAGCAGGTAAGACTGAAAATATTAAAGAGCTGCATGATTTTCAGAACTTTGTAAAAAAAAAAATGTATGCGCTGGTTTTTGTTGTTGTGTGGAAGCATTGTGTTAAACTGACTTTAACACAATGCCCAGTAGGTTATTACTCCGACTTTTCATTTGAGCTTGTGGATATACTTTTAAAAAATATAACAAAAAGTACAAAGCGATACCTTAAGAAAGTGCAACGAGTACATCTGTGTTAAACTCATGATATTAGCGGAGAACGTTTGGCACAGTTTATAAGCTGGGTGTGTCTAATCCTTTTGACAGTTTTTTTTTTTTTTTTTTTTTTTTTTTTTGGCTGTTCCCCAATTCATTGGCTGCATTCTTCGAAAGCGGCACAGCAAACCATCCAGGCCAAAATTCGCCACTTTTCCAACCGTTTTTAATAACGGTGTTTTCGGCTGCGGCGCCCAGTGACAGCTGTGTCGGAATTTTCTTAAAATAATGCAGGGCCCTCCCCATGGTTCTCTCAACCGCTTAATTTAAACTCCAAATACCCAAATCAAAGAGGAAGCAATTCATCCCAAACCCACTTTGTTGCAAAGCGATTGTCCAAGTTTGCCTACTTCATCTATTGACACTGGCACCACTGACTAACAATGAGCCGTGAGGTCATTCCCCAACTCTCTGTGAATGTTACTCATGGCCATTTATCAGTGATCATGACAATTTGTTTATTGTTTATTATTTATGATAATTAACTGAACTCACAGCCCATTGTTCATTCAGTAACATCAGCCTGTTTAATCTTCTGATTGTTTTCCATTTTTGGAAAAATTATTTTTCTCACCCAATAATTGATTCACTTTAGCCTTAATTTGAAGTGAAACATACAAAATGATCACATCTTTCTGGTTTATTTTTAGCTATCACTACATGATGTTGCCCAGACAGGTTAAATATATTAATATTTGTCTCTGAGACAATCATAGAGGTATAAAGTCTTATAGAAAAAAATAATGTACTGAAATGGAATATTTGAGACAACTGAGTTGAATTCAAATTCAAATCAAATTCAAATTTTATTTGTCACATACACAGTCATACACAGTACGATATGCAGTGAAATGCTTAGACAACTGCTCGTGACCTAAAGAAAAAAAGACTATGAATAGGATAGGAATTCCACCACTGGTCATTTTTAAAAAAGTATATTTCTCAGATGCATCACACCTATGAAGCATCTCAATTTGCTCCGGTAAAAGTAAATCAAATGAGAGAAAGATTTTCAGTCAATCATGCTCTCCACCATGGCTGTAGTTGCTACCAGAGCCGTTGAAAGGAACAGTTACAAAA
>NW_005187437.1:357116-359227 GCF_000239375.1 Pundamilia nyererei | reverse complement strand
TGGAGGAGAAGCTGGATGCTATCCGCAGAAAGGTCAACTTAATGGGTCAGTAGAGTTGAGTCAACAAGGTTCCTGATAGCGTTATTGTGGCTTCCCACTTCCCACTGTGACAAAGAGAAAGACACATCCACACTCACACTCTCTCTCACACAAACTCACAGACACACACACACACACACACACACAATGTTGATTTATTCACCTGCGTATTTTTGAAGTTTTGTGTTCCAGGTGCAGCATGTTTGTTTTCTTACAGGCGCGGCACTTGGCGATATATCGTGCATCCTTTTATCACACACCCCCTCCCTTTTTTCCCCTGTCTGTCCTGCTTTAGACATTGTCACACTGTATACGACATATTATGTAATAACTGAAATAACACAAATAGATATGAATAAATAAACAGATAAAATAAACGCCTGAACAAGAGGAGCATTTAGATAATTTAGAGATCTGATCTTGAAAAAGCAAAATGTGAAGCACAACACTGCATTCAGATCATTATTATGATTGCAAAAGCTGCCAGATAGGTCAGGATTTAAAGGAGAGAAAAAGCCAATGCTCCCCAAACAATACCTACCTAATTATCAGCCTGTTAAAATGAATGAATGCAAATCATTCAAAACCTGTATTTATCAATGCAAAGAAACATCTCAAATGTTGAAATTTGTCAAATTCTTTTTTTATTCAATAAACAAAAAATATAAAATTGCTAGCAGGCTAGTTTAGCAGCTGGACTTAAACTGTGTTTTTTGTGATTCATGCTGATGTGATTTGAAGGAAGCAGGTCCTCAAATCTCATCTGAATGTTACCATGTGTTTATCCAAAACCTACATAAACACCTGTGAAGAGGCCCGTTCCATAACATCACACAATATCATGATCTCTGTATGACATAGATCATGATGTCAATGATTTCAGTAAAACTGGTCACACTACAGAACAATTTCCTCCTCAACACTATTCATCTTAATTTCATCATGATGCAATTCATTATAAAGCCAGGGACAGAGGTGGCAGCAGTATTTTGGAACATGATCAGTTACAATAACTGGACAAAGAATATGTGGAAATGCTTTAATGGAAAAACTTTTAAAGATCTTCATAAAGACTAGAGAACTATTGCTCAGAACCACTTAAAAAAGATAAATATGAAAAAATAGTGAGTGACTCAAGACTCTTGCACAGTGCTGTGATTATTCCAGATACATGATCTTCAGATACTGAAACCTCATTATAAAAACCTAAGGTATTTTACCAGTCATCTTTCTGGTTTGTTTCCAGGTATTCCTCAGCTGGTCCTCCTCACTAAAGTAGATGAAGCCTGCCCACTGGTGAAAGAGGATGTGAGAAATGTTTATAAGAGTGGCTACATTAAGGACGTGGTACGTGCTTTTTATTTTTTTTACTGCTATTGTGGTTAATAATAATAATAATAATAATAATAATAATAATAATAATAACAATAATAGTAGTTTTCCTGTGTTGTGTCATACAGGTTCAGGAGGTCGGCTCTCGGCTCGGTGTGCCGTTGTCCTGTGTTGTTCCGGTGAAGAACTACAGCGAGGAGTTGGAGTTGGATATGAATTGTGACATCCTGTTGCTCAGCGCTGTTATTCAGATGTTTCGCTTTGTTGATGATTACTTTGATGAGCTCAGTGACCGAATGAGCAGCATGCAAACCACAGAGAGGAATGAAGTCAAGAAGCAGCTGTACCAACCCGAGTAGCTGATGAATTATGCCTGAAAATGGTTCGTTTACAGCAAAAAAAACAACAAAAAACTTCGTTTATTCATCATCAGTGCAAACAGTTGAAGTTTCTAATGGCCCTGGGATTTGGTGTTGTTTCTGAGTTATGGATTCTTCTTCATTATTGTGACTTTTGAGTTCCTTGTTATCGTACTGGATTGTGAGTTTTGAGTGACATCACCACGTTTACAGTTTTATTCTGATCATCTTTGAGTTTTGCTTGCTCTCTGTCTGACTGCCTTGATTACCTTTTTGTGTGTCTCATAATGAATGTGTCTTATTACCCTCCTGTCTTGGTCCACGCTCAGTCATTCAGTAAATCCAGGAAAGTTGATTCTGTTTCTGTTTGGATTGCTGCTT
>NW_005187437.1:353681-356125 GCF_000239375.1 Pundamilia nyererei | reverse complement strand
CTACTTGCTTCAGCTGTGTTGCTTAGCTCTAGTGTGCATCCTACTATGGAAAGAGGGGGACTGGGATAATCATCTAGGCAATACCATTGATTGGGGAGGACAGGGTCTGGCATATGGAGCTGAAAGGAAAGGAGGCAGCGCTCTTTGAAGACCCTAAACTCTTGCTGGGCCAAGATGTTGTTCATCAAGACTTCCTGCTGACACTGGAGCTCCTGCAGAGCCAAAAAGGAGCAATATTCATGAATTAGGATGAGCATGAAGGAGAGGACAAAATTAAGCATAAACAAGTAACCCTTTTTCAATTACTGACTTTATTTGAACGTTAGAGCAGAGACAGAACATAGCTGTGTGGAAAACTAGTTGGAGCTGGTCCAATGAGTTCTTTAACTCTGTCAGCTGTGTATTCGGAAGTCACATCAACAATCAGGCCATTTTTGGTTCCACCACCCCAGCCTTACCACACAGGTTTGTGTCTGTTGTCTAATGATTTCCAGTCACTGTGATTCATTTCAGTGATCCACGTTTTGGGGTGTAGCCAATAATTTTGCTCTTACTTAGTGAAAGGTACGCATGAAGGGAAACCTCTGCCCATAATTCTTTTATACCATGGGACTAGAGGAGAGCAAAGGGGTGGGAATTGACATTGATGACCTCACCATCATTCCCAAAGGTCACCTGCCAGACTTTTATCAGGTAATGCATTTCATCAGCAAGACACTGAATATATGAATTCTGGGCTCCATACCTTACAGCCTCAACACCAGTCACACACTTAGTCAACAACAGACAAAAAGGACAAGATAGGCTTTCCTGAATCTGAGACGCTTCCCTGCCAGTGTTGGGCAAGTTACTTTGAAAAAGTAACTAGTTACTAGTTACTTCTTCAAAAAAAAGTACCTGAGTTAGTAACTGAGTTACAAGATTCAAAAATTAATTAATTACTTGAAAAGTAACTATTGCGTTGCTTTAAAAAAAAAAAAGTTTAACCCTCTGGGGTCCAGGGTATAATTGGTCATTTTAACTACTTTTGATGTTTCCTCCACATTTCACCTTTAAAAACTGTTTATTTGCCTTGTTTGGTATCATCTTTTTCAGCACAACCTCACATGTCTGAATTTACAGTTACATTTTGACATACTGTATTAACACAATTGATCTAAAATCAGACAAAAAAAACATAAAATCAGAGTAGAAAAAGTTATATTTTTTACTGTAACAACCACAAACATGTTTAATGAATCATATTTCATAACTTTAAATGCAAATATACATTTTCAATTTTAAAACCGTATGCACACGTTTTGGAAACAAAGTTATTTGCAGCCATTTACCTTTTACCTTGATTTTTCTTAAAATAACCATTTCAAACTATTTACATAACAATCAGGTGTTCTGCATTCAATAAAATGCCACACAAATTATTTGTGCCACTCCAAAAACATAATTTCTGTCCACTATAAAGGAGAACATCACAGCCTGATACCTGCAGGTCTGACAGCAGGTGTATCACTCCTGTTTTCTACCTGCAGACAGCAGCCACCTCATTGTTCTGACAGACAGCACAAAACTATCCACAACACTACACAAGACAAGACATTAACTACACACTCCAAACACGCTATAGGTCACAAATCTCTCACATCTCAAAACTCGCTCTCGCTCTCTCTCGCCGTCACTCCTGAAACTTCCTCCTCTTCCTAAACAACCAAATGTCATGTTGCCATATAATTTTTTGATTGGTCAACATGGTGCATTTTTCCATTTTTCAACACAATTTAAAAACTGGTATATATCACCTTGTAACTTTGTCATCTTGATGTGGTCGTGTGATTCACTTACCATGACTACTTTATTCTTACTCAGTCAAACAGCAGCACTCATACGCAGTGTTGGGTAAGTTACTTTAAATTAGTAACTTAGTTACATTACTAGTTACTTCTATCAAAAGTAACTCAGTTACTTCAAGTTACTCGTTACTTTCAAAGTAACTAGTTACTAGGGAAAGTAACTTTGGTTTTACTCAGAATTCTCTTGTTGACCGCCGCCATGATTCTAGCCTACATCACAGCGACATGTGTGCTTTTTACATCCAACACAAAAACTGCAGTCGTGGTGCTTTCGATTGTACTCAGAAGTCGGAAATTCTGCCTTCTGAATAGGAAGATGTAGGTAACACCAGACTGCAGATGAGCTGCATACAGAGCTGGACTGGGACAGAAAATTGTCCCGGGCATTTTGACTAGAGACCAGTCAAAACCATTATAGGAAAAATCATAAAGCCTTTGAATGAAAACAAACGCTGTTGTGACAGTGATGTACACTGTTTTGATGGTATATATGTATCAATCTATCAATCGTTTGTTGTAAGACTCTGGTAATTATTTTTTAAAAGCAAAACATTTTAAATGAGAATAAGAAAGAAAAGTATTTCTTTGTGCCCCCCT
>NW_005187437.1:352097-353339 GCF_000239375.1 Pundamilia nyererei | reverse complement strand
TCTCCTGGTTTCATCTTCATGTTTCCCTCTCACCAGATAACCAAACTGATATCATGACCAGCAGCTTTTACAGCTGTGGCTCCAGCAAACATCAGCTGATACTAGAAATTAATATTAAATAAAATCTAACAACAGCTGATCAAGCTTAAACGTGCTGCTGTTGTTTAGCGCGACAAATCGCGTTCCTTTTCACCTCAATACGAAACGCACAATATTTTCTCTGAAAATGGGACATTCCGTTTTTTAGGGCACGGTTGGCAACTCTAATAATTAACCTTATGAACTATGAACAAAATAAAGTTCGACATCAGTAACGTCATAGCACCCACCCAGCTGTATAGAAACTCCGTCATGCTAGCTAGTACGCAGTACGGAAAAAAGTCAGCACAACGAAAATAAACTCCACCTAAACTTGGTTCATATCTGACCCAGATAGACTGAAGGTCATAACTTCTTACCTGAAGTTCAGTTCTCCTGACACTCGGACCAGCGGCCGCTTCGGGTCTCTCCTCTTGCCTCCCCTTTCCCTCATCCACCTGCTGGCCTCCACCACTTGCTAATGTTAC
Organism: Pundamilia nyererei; assembly: GCF_000239375.1. Lineage (NCBI taxonomy): Eukaryota > Metazoa > Chordata > Actinopteri > Cichliformes > Cichlidae > Pundamilia > Pundamilia nyererei. Next base: position 352,773 of record NW_005187437.1, on the reverse strand, counting down.
TGAATCTGTGGAAGCTCCGCGATAGCCACCACACGAAGTAACGAATAACACCTGGGATTTAGATTGGTTTTGGCATAATAACTAGTTACCATGCTCGTTACCACAATAATAACGTAGTTACTGTAACACGTTACTTAATAACGCGTTAGTCCCAGCACTGCTCATACGATTGTTTTGCCCCCTTAGCAACACGTGTTGTGCCAAAAAGTGATGGTATGCCAGAAAGTGACTGCCGTCCGCGGGAGCGTGCGCAGCTGCATAAAGCTGTAGCGCCCAGATTACTTGGAGCTACTTCTGTGCAACTGATATAAGATGCCGTAAGCTGAACACAGCTTCAACCGTCTGTTTGTTAAAAAATAGTAACGGACCGCATTTTCTTGTTAGTAACGGTAACAGCGTTGTAACGATAGAAATAGTAATTAATTAGATTACTCGTTACTGAAAAACGTAACGCCGTTAGTAACGCTGTTACTTGTAACGCCATTATTCCCATCACTGTTCCCCACCCACCTAAACTACCTCATAACTGGGCAATAGCACTTCCCTCACCTGAATGTTCCACTGCCTAAAGCCTGTGTGCAATCTAGAATCCCCAAAGCACAGACTGGACATCCAGATGTGGACGAATACACAGGATAGCTTGCCCAAGGCAACACACACCAACCCTATGAACATA
>NW_005187437.1:349334-352077 GCF_000239375.1 Pundamilia nyererei | reverse complement strand
ATCTAGAATCCCCAAAGCACAGACTGGACATCCAGATGTGGACGAATACACAGGATAGCTTGCCCAAGGCAACACACACCAACCCTATGAACATAAAATAATACAGATAATACAAAGAAAATAGGAGGTGTGCTCTCCCATCCTGACGTTCTGGGGTCTATCACTGAGGAAGTCCAATATCCAGTTGCACAGTGAGCTGCTGAGTCCTAAGTTGCTTAGTTTTTTAACCAGTTTGTGGGGTTGAACTGTGTTGAAGGTGGGGCTTAAGTCCACAAACAGCATTCTCACATAAGTGTTACTATTGTCCAGATGTGTGAGGGTTGTGTGAAGAGCTGTTATTGTGGCATCGTCTGTCGACCTGTTTGCCTTGTATGCAAACTGGTATGGATTGAGGTCTGCAGGAATGACATGATGTGTGACATGATGAGTTTCTAAATACAATTGGTGATTATGGGCATTAAAGGAATTGGATGACAGTCATTCAAGCAGCTCACTGTGTTCTTCTTGGGCACTCGAATGATGGAGGCTGACTTAAAGCAGGATGGTACTACAGACTATAGCAGTGAGAGGTTGAAGATGAAAGGCGAAAACCTCTGCTAATTGGTCTGCACATGCTTTAAGCACTCTTCCTACTACTCTGTTAGGACCAGCTGCTTTGGACTCTGTGCAGTGTGGTTCTGACCTGATGCTGTTCCAGCTGAATGGGGGCATTGTCCCCCTCTGAAACAGGTGCTGATGTCCCTGTTTTGTTGGTCAAAGGCGGAGAACTCATTTAGAGTGTCAGGTAAGGTGATGTGCAGAGAGTTTGTTTGTATGCAATTGTGTTTGTAGCCTGTTTCTGGAGTTGTTTGTGCTAAAATGTTCCCCTGAGGCACTGTTTGTATTTGCACTTGGCTTTGTTTATGCCCTTTAGCAGAGATTGGCGTGTCTCTTTGTAGGCTTGTTGGTCTCCTGATTTGAAGGCATTGTCACATGCTCTTAGTAGGGCTTGCACTTCTTTGTTGAGCCATGGCTTCTGGTTCAGGAAGACTTTATGAGTTTTTGTTGTTGTTGCACTCTCAGTACAGAAGTTGATGTATGAGAGTACGGCAGATGTGTGGCCCTCCAAGTCTGTTCTTTCTGCAAATATACCCCAAACCGTGTTGTCAAAACAGTCCTGTATGGCTGTCGTGGATTCCTCCCACATAGCAAAATTGGTATGGCCCGCATCTGACTCGCATCTGACCCACACAGTGTGCTTACACATGGCCCACATACCGCAAAGAATGATGGCCCTTTGGTGGCCCAGATCTGGTTTGCCAGAGGTGACCCACACATGGGCCATCACAAGGCCAGTTGCAGACACCCCTGTGCTGGCCAAGAACAGTTTCAGCTCTGGCCCCAGATGTCAGCCTAATGTGTACCTTAATTAAGCCCATATCTGGATGACATATGTCTTATCATGCCAGAAGTCAGCCAGCAGTGCTGGCTTGATACCAGATCTGGGCCAGACCTGTCTGCTATGTGGGCTAATGTTTTCACAGACAATCTGAGTATGGACCGTGGACACCACCACAACCATACATGAAGCCACGACAGCCCTACAGGTTTGGGGTATATTTGCAGAAGGAACATACTTGGAGGGCCACACATCTGCCGTACCGCCATTTCCTCTCTAGCTTACGAGTTATCTGTTCTAAGATTTGAGAGTTATACCTGGGAGTCAAGTTCTTCTGATTTGTGGCTTTCTTTTGAGAGGAGCTACGGTATCCATGGACGTATATAGTGGGGAAAAAAATTATTAACAAGATAATCAACATCTGTGGGAGTGGGATTCAGGTAGCTGTTCTGCACTGCGTTGGTACAGGGCATTAAAGATGATAACAGTGGGTGAACTTTATCCTTTAACTTAGTTACAGTCCATTCAGAAAGACATCTACTGGGATGAAGTCTACTTCTCACTGCTGTGTAATCAATCATTGTAAATTTAAATGTTAACAGGAAATGATCAGACAAGAGAGGGTATTTAGGAAACGCTTTTAAATGTTTTGATGCATGCTCAATCATCCAGGTAAGTAAATCCCCAAAAGTTGGGTGACTTCTTCAGTCTCAGCAAACTGCAGGTTTTTTCACTTACTACTATGAATCCCAAGCTAGTAAGAGTCAAGTGGCAGCTGCTGTACAAGGCCAGCATCCATGGTTTCAGTGGTTCAGTATTTCAGTATCTTACCAAAGATGTCACAAATATACTCCCACTGTGTCTGTGAGCTACAATAACTCTGATTTTGTTTTTGGAGGCTACACCAAACAACCTTTTAGTCAGTCTGAACCATACGTGAATGATGATCAGGCTTTTCTTTTTACCTTCAATGATAAATAGCTCCTTAAAAATCCAGTTACTGGTCCTGGAAATGCAGTGAGAATGATATCTAACTGTGGGCCTTAATTTGGATAAGCACTGGTTCTTGTCCACAAAAGCATCAGTAGTGTACAGCAATCCAGGAAATTATTACAACTTCCCCTCTGCAGAGATGTGTGGCAATGACCTCAACCTGATTGAGTGTGAAGTCACATTATCATTAGTCAAAGAGCTGCGAAGTAACTTCAAAATGAGCACATTTGAAATGGTCTTTAAAATATCAGTGTCATGCACATAATTGACAGGGAACTTTCTCCAGCTTTGTCACAAACTTTCACAGACCAAACAGCAAGACTGATACAATACAGAAGTCCAGGTGTTCAGTAGGGCTGCCACAAATAGGGA
>NW_005187437.1:340590-348972 GCF_000239375.1 Pundamilia nyererei | reverse complement strand
AAGTGTATCACAGCTCAGGAAAAAAAAGCACCGAAATAAAGCACCGAAATGTGCGCTGCTTTTCGGTCTGGTTACTACCGTTTATGTCAGAACCGGACACCGGTACCCATCCCTAGCCACAAACGATTATTTTGATAGTCGACTAGTCACTGATTATTTTTGCAATTAGTCGACTAATCAGATCATGCATCCATTGTACGTAAAACTACAGCTTATTACACCAGCATGCATCTGCTCTTATATAACTATTATTAGCTTACAGCTTGAAGTGTTTAAGGTATGTGCTAACTAAAAATAAAGACAAGATTGTAGTTTATTAAATTTTAATTAAATGTGCAGATTGTTTCGGCGGAGTTTAATAAACTCAGCCGATTTACTCAGGAACAAATAAAATACTGAAAAAAACAAACAAAAACATTTTTAAGTTATCTAAGTGACTTATATATTGTAGCGGGTCAGGGCTGTTCGGGGTTCTGTTTGTCTATGTTGCCATAGTGACGGGTGACGCCCTCTCGCTGCGACGTTGTGTCCTTCCGGGGTCAGAGGGCGCCCTGTGTGTTGTTGTTGTTGCCGCGCTGAGCAGTTAGCTAGCGGCAGTATTCTTCTGCAAATGTTAATAAACGGCTGTGCTCCCTGGCTAGCTCACGGGAAGCAAGACCAAACGACACCTCCGTCTCCTCCTTGTCTGAGCTCACCACAATATCATGTTTAACCTGAGTAGCGAAAGACGGCGGTGGGTTTGAAAATGATTTGCCAGGAGTCCGCTGCTCTCATGGGCTCTAGTGAGCCTTGAACCCCGGCTTGCTATCGAGCTAGTGGGTAACAGATGTCTCCGAAAACGCCGGAGCGCTTTTGAAAATATGTGGTGTCTTTATAAACTGAACAGATTAATGGCAGCTGGCATCCTTGTACATGCAGTGCTGCCATCTTCTGTTTCAGTCCGTTATTACACTTAAATCCTACTACTTATTCCTGCATCTTTTGGGATCTTACAAAACTTCAAACGACACGTCGACTATTAAATTAGTCGTCGACAATTTTGATAGTCGACGTAATCATGACTAGTCGACTAATCGTGGCAGCCCTAGTGTTCAGTGAGCTTTTGTTTTCTCTTGTTTCACAACATTGAAGCATTTTCTCCAGTTGAAACACCAAGTGACCCCCAGTAAGAGGACAGTACTCGTCTAATGAGGCTGAAAAATAAGATTATTTGACGAGTTGGGCAGAAATCATTAGGAGCACAGATGAAGACCACAAGAAAGAGCAAAGGATAGGCTCTTATGGCAAAGCTGACTCTCTCCAATAGTCCAAACAGTCAGTTTCTATACCTTCTCCCTCACAGAGAGAATTATGACCTTGTTTTCTGCTTGGCCTCCACCTAAGGATTTACATCCCTGATAAGCAGAAGGAGTCCCACTATCTGTTTAACGTCTCCCATTATAATGGCCTCACTGTGTTAACATTCCCCATGTATGTAAACTAGTGGCAGGAGTGCTCTTACTATAGTAAAGTGAGAAAGTGATATTACTATAACCAGAGATGGGCAGTAACGCGTTACGCGTTACTGTAATCTGATTAAATTTTTCAAGTAACGAGTAAAGTAAGGGATTACTATTGCAAAATGGTAATTAGATTACCGTTACTTTCCCGTAGTAACGCTGCGTTACTGCGTTACTAAAAACGTCACGACAGTGACGTAAGCGAGTGCACCGTTCGTGACAACAGCTGTGTGCGGATCAACAATGGATCACATATCGATTGTGGGAGAGAGTATGAGCGTGCAGCGTTTAAAGTGTGGAAGTACTGACCTTACTTTGAGTTTGATTCCATAAAAAGTGACAAAAACATTAGCGTCCATTGTGCGTGGGAAGAAAACTTTACAGCGAAAAAAACCCCTAAACTTCCAAGCAAGCACCGAGTGCGCTACAACGTAATGGGAAATTCACAGAGAAACTCGCGGATTCTTCAACTGACCGTGGCACACCTGAACCAGGGTAAACCTCCGCCTACCGCAGTCCTGCTTTACAGGTGAAAATAGAGCAACAGGACCGCTGAGTCTTTGACTTTATTTATTTTCTGCTGTGTTTTACTTGCATCTATTTGAAAGAGTGAGTGTAAACACAAAAAATATTTTATTTTATGTGCTGGAATGTGTAGAAAATAGGTTTAAATGTTAAACTAATTTATTCCAGTCAGAGAATGTTGCATATAATTAAATTTTTGCTTGATGCATAAAGTTAAAAGATTAAAACTGATAAAACAAGTTAAAAAAAGAGACTTTTCCATTTGATTACATTTTGTATGATGGATTATGTAGAAAAAGTAGAATTGGGCTGAAAGATCTATCGCTTTATCACCTCTTCAGGTTGTAAATCGGGTTTTTAAAAAGTAACTAAGTAATTAATTACTGTTGAAAATAAGTAATGAGTAAAGTAACGGGATTACTCTTTTGGGGAGGTAATCAGTAATTAGTTACTGATTACTTTTTTCAAGTAACTTGACCAACACTGACTATAACTAATGTGATATGATTAAATATGTGATCAATACATGAAAAAAGAAATCTGCCACCACAGTGTTTATTGCTCAAAAAACAGAACACACAAGCAAAGCCAATAATGCCTAATCTGCCCTTTATTTATTCATCATCTTTCTTAATAGCAGGTAAATGCTCCTTTTCACTGTTTACACTGTTTCCTGGCAGAGAATAAACATTTGGCCCTGGATCAGGTTACGCTGCTTCTTAGTAGTGTTGACTATAAGTTTTGGCCTACAATTTTCTCGTAATAAGAAAAAAGTCAACATTCACATATCGATAATCACTTATGTTTCAGTGTTAACATTTAAAAAATGGGTTTGTTTTAAAACTTTTGTTTGTGTGATTTTAACATTTCTGTGAAAGCTTTAACAACAACAAAACGCTGCACATAGCTAAAGTAAGTAATCTTGTTTCTTAATGAAATTGATAAAATATAATTCTGAATGCAACACAAATGTGATTCAGAAATATGTTATTAAAGGTTTTGACATTCATTCAGTGCTTTAAGTTTTTTCTTTCACAGCATAAAAGTGAAATTTGCGTGTTTCAGTCATCCTCACCCTGCACAGACGGCCTTCCTCGTGTTACACAGCATTACCCAGTGCACCGTTCTCTCTTCCATCTCCATTACTGCTTTGAATAAAGTCATCACAAAGGTTAACTTGGAGTTGGAGCAATTTGGGCTTCTCCGCTCTTATAGTTTTCTTATTGTTGATTTTTACTCTTTGGGGAGAATTCTTGTTGAATTAATTAATAATGATCAAATGCTCTAACACTCACCTCCTTCTGAGCAAGTCGCTGTTTAATCAATCTAATTATGTTAATGTGGTTTACTTCACTCTATCACTCTATCTTCATACTATCACTAGTATGAAGAACAATGACCCCTCATAAAACATAAGCAAAAGTATACATTATTTATGATGTGTGCCACCTAGGTTTGTTTTATATGTGTTTTAAACTGAAAAGCCAGCGGACACAGTGTTTTATTTTGAAATCCAGCGTGTTCCAGTCTGAGACTTTCGGTTTCGTTTCTGCCGGCCTGAAACTGCTTGTCACATCTGAACAACGCATTTGTGATTTCTTCTCTTTTTTCCTCAGCTCTCTATAACAGGAGGTAAAACTGAAATTATTAAAGAGATGCATATTGATAAGATTTTGATTCTGATTAGATTATGAATGCCATGTGATGTAGTTCATTGATAGTTAATTAATGAACAATAGTGTAATGATTGTTCGCTGATTTATTTATTTAAGTAACATGTATGAAAATATTCTAAAAGTACCTGCAACCAGTAAAAATGGGGTAAATGACTGATGAACAAGTAGGAGAACTATTTGGCACAGTTTATAAGCTGGGTGTGGTCTACCGCGAAATACAAAGTCATGCTTCATATCATGCTGTGGTACTGTGCATCTTACTCTTATTCGAGGATATTTAGTATTTTAAAGAAACAGAGAGACAAAATATGAAGGACATAATAAAGCGATCTGTAGTAAACTAAATCAGGCTTTCCTGTCACCAAGTTTTCAGCAAGAAATGCTTAAGAAAGAATAACATGAATAATTCTAATCCAAATGACTTGGAAATTCTAATCATGCTGTAGTGTTGCTTTAAGTTTGTGTGGTTTAAAACAATGTAGTTTTGACCATTTGTGTCTGTTTTGGTTCAATGAGCTCCACAAATTCATTCACTGTCCTTTACTCAGTTCAGAAGTCCAAGTCCAAAATGAACCCCAGACTAACACAAAGCCAGCAGAGAACAATCTGCGCTCAGCTGGGGAGAGTCAAACTACAGCTGCTGTACAAGGCCAGCATCCACGGCTTCACCGGTGCAGCATTTCACCAAAGATGTGACAACCGCTCTCCCACTGTGTCTGTGGGCTACAACAACTCTGGTTTTGTGTTTGGAGGCTACACCAAACAACCTTTTAGTCAGTCTGGACAGTACGTGAATGATGATCAGGCTTTTCTTTTCACATTTAATGCTAAAAAGCTCATCAAATATCCAGTTAATAATGCATGTGCAGTGAGAATGATAGCTAACTCTGGGCCTTATTTTGGAGAAGATTTGGTTCTTGTCAATGCAAGCCAAGCAGTAACGCACAGCAATCCAGGAAATTATTACAACTTCCCCGCTGCTCAAATGCATGGCAATGATCTCAACCTGACTGAGTGTGAAGTCTACCAAGTGGAGGGTAAGTTCAGCATGAATAAGCATGATTAATCACATTTTCATTTAGTTGTTGCAGACAAGCAGTGATACATTTTAGGTGTGACAGTCTATAGATAAATATAATAAAATGACACGCAAATCTTGACTACGTGAGCGTGAAGTTTATTGTGATTTATTGTACATCAATTTATATATGATTTACTAAAAAGCAAGCTAAGATTCAACCTGATGACATTAGATTTAGCACATTAACTGTGCTACAAAGTGCACCTAAAACACCTACAATCTGATATTTATCATTTATTTTTTTCTCTTTAACAGGAACAACTGAACTTGAGAGACCATGGAGGACTGTAATCTGGGAATCTGGGTCGGTTTGATAGAACCACCATTCTGGCATATCTGCAAAATTCACAGTCAATATGACTTCTAATGTTCTTTATTTCCTTGTTTTGTACAGGAAGAGGACGGAGCTGATTGAGTACATTAAAAGCTACAAACCCACAGTCAGCTCTGTGACCCAGCCTCGGGTTTTGCTCATTGGACCAGTCGGAGCTGGAAAGTCCAGCTTCTTTAACTCTGTCAACTCTGTATTCAGAGGCCACGTCACCAGCCAGGCCATCTCTGGCTCCTCCTCCACCAGCCTCACCACACAGGTCTTTGTCTGCCGTCTGATGATTTCCACTTATTGTGACTGATTTCAGTGGTCTGTCACTCATTCTCATTGTACTGTAAACAGTTTCGCTCCTACTCTGTGAAAGCTGGACGTGAAGGGAAACCTCTGCCAATAATCTTGTGTGATACCATGGGACTGGAGGAGACCAAAGGGGCGGGGCTTGACATAGACGATCTGAGCAGCATCCTCAAAGGTCACCTGCCAGAACGTTATCAGGTGTTACATTATATCAGCGGGACACTGAATGTATGAAACACTGATTTGTCAGCAGTCGACTCAAACTGTGTCTCTGTTTCTCCCCAAATGTGTCATTTAGTTCAACCCTTCAGCTCCTCTGCATCCTGAGGCCCACAGCTATCGCACATCTCCTGGACTCAAGGACAAGATCCACTGTGTGGCCTATGTTATTGATGCTTCCAAGGTCTCCATCATGCCCACAGGGCTGGAGGAGAAGCTGGATGCTATCCGCAGAAAGGTCAACTTAATCGGTCAGTAAAACTGAGTCCCTCTTCAGTTTCATTGTATTCTTTTTTCTGAACAAGTTTATGTGGAATGTACAATCCATGCCATGTAAACAAAATCAAAAGAAAATGCAGTGATGTGTAAATCAAAGTTTGTGAAATTATATATTTTTTAAAAGGTATACCAAAAAATACAATAACATAACTGGAGGCAGATCAGTTTTGCATCCAGACTGTTTCATGTGATCAAAGTTTTCAACTTCAGCTCATTTGATCTTCAATGAGTCCAGATGTGTTCCTAAAATTCTTACAATCCAATACATAAACATCTCTGGCAGTCTGGAAGTGATCTTCCTGCTCCTTTGTTTCCAGGTATTCCTCAGCTGGTCCTTCTCACTAAAGTAGATGAAGCCTGTCCACAGGTGAAAGAGGATGTGAGAAATGTATATAGGAGTGGCTACATCAAGGATGTGGTGAGTTTGTACTTTTTTCTTCTCTTTTTTAGTGAGTAAAAAATTAGATGAGGGTACTAATACTTTTTTCCTGTGTTCTGTCATACAGATGCAGGAGGTCGGCTCTCGGCTCGGGGTGCCGTTGTCCTGTATCATTCCAGTGAAGAACTACAGCGAGGAGCTGGAGTTGGACATGAATTGTGACATCTTGTTGCTCAGCGCCGTCATCCAGATGTTTCGCTTTGTTGATAATTACTTTGATGAGCTCAGTGACCGAATGAGTAACATACAAACCAAAGACTAGGAAAAGACTGAGGAGCCGGCATAAGCAAGTGATGAAATATCCCTGAAAATACTTCATTTACCTGCAGGTGACCCTGCAGAGTGATGGTTACCAGTGTTGACAGAGGTTTGATATTGTGAATATTGTGAGATACCTTGGCGGGGATATCCAGAGTCTTACTTCAGAAATTTAGTGCACTGATTATTAAGTTTAATTTTATCTAGCAGTAGAAAAATTTGGCATTGAGGATACACCAAGACATTTTTATTTAATTTTATATATTTTATCATAAATGAATAGGTCTGGCAAACTAAAATATGTTCATCATAAGAGTTTTTTTATGTTGCACAAACATTTAAATTTTATTTATAAATGTATTCAGTAACTTAATGTATTTTGCTTATTTTTTTTCTTTATTAAATGTGGCTAAAACTGTGGCTACTCGCCAACAGTGTGATGTTTTCCCATCAAGTCCTTTCATGAACTGTTTCCCTACATCAAGCTTTGCAGTATTTATCAGTTTCTTCTTTTTTCCCTGGAACTTGTTTTCAGATGTTTTCATGTCTAATCATGATGTTGACATTATTTACATTCACCTGTGTTTCAGCTTTGTCAGTGATGGTCCTTACTGAGCAGAGTGAATGCAGTGAAGCTTTTAGTAAAGTAAAAATGCAATCTGTGCTGAAAATGTTTATGTCAGTATAACTACTTCAAATGGGTCATCTAAGTCAGTGTTCTGTAGTAATAGCACAAATAAAATGCAAATGTAACAACACTACTGTTATGATTTATACATTTCTTTTTGTTAAAGTTGAACGTGTGTGTACAGGAATGTGCAAAGTTTTGTGAAAAGCATCAGTACTCGCTGCATTGAATCATATCTATTATTAATCTCTTTCTCTCTTCCACAGCACGTCTTTTATCCTGTCTTCCTTCTCTGTCCCCAACCGGTCGCAACAGATGGCCGCCCCTCCCTGAGCCTGGTTCTGCTGGTGGCTTCTTCCTGCTAGAAGGGAGTTTTTCCTTCCCACAATGCTTCCTCATAGGGGTCATATGATTGGTGGATTTTTCTCTGTATGTATTATTGTAGGGTCTACCTTAAAATATAATGAGGCGACTGTTGCTGTGATTTGTCACTGGCACTAGAATTGAATTGCCACTAAAGATAAAGACAAACCATTTTGAACAATCAAAGCTGTCAGATGATGCCTCAAAGTTTTAAAAAGAAAAATACGTAAGAATGTTGAGTCTCAGTGTGGAAAAGTTCTCCTTGCAGCAACAGATAAATCGCCAGTCCTTTCTTTACCTGTTGCAGAAAGGATCTTCGACTTCTTTTCTGAAGTTGTTTTTATCATGTGACCCAAGGGGAGGGCAGACCAGACAGAAAGCAGCAAAAAAAAAAAAAAAACAACTATTAAATTATATCTGAAAAATCCAGAGCTGTGAGGAGACTAATCATGCCTAACTAAACACTACATAGCCATCTAATAAGAGCCCAATGTCCTCCCAATTCCTCACAAACACTATCAAGTGCCATTACCCCAATTAAAATTTCTTAGCATCCATTTCTTAGCTGCGAGACCCTTTGTTACAGGTACAAGTCATTCTTTAAGTTGGGGGAGACTGTAGGTAGGAAGTGACACACTTTCAAAATAAATGCATGCAACCAAAAAAGTGCAACAAAACTACACAATAAAACGCACATAATAAAATATTAAAATAATGCTATCACACCGATACTGAGGGTTCACAGTACTGCAGCTGATGTGTCTGCAGTGGGAAATTTTCAAGTTAC
>NW_005187437.1:327961-338513 GCF_000239375.1 Pundamilia nyererei | reverse complement strand
CAGTGCACAGAGGTCGCCAACCTTCAGCAGAGTCAATCGCTACAGAACTCCAAACTTTATGTGGCCTTCAATTTAGCTCAAGAACACTGTGTGGAGTGCTTCATGCAGCTGCATCCAAGCCATGCATCATCAAGTGTAATACAAAGTGTCGGATGCAGTGGTTATGTGATGGGGATGCATGTCACTACTGGACTCTGGAGCACTGGAGATATGTTCTCTGGAGTGATGAATCCCACTTCTCCATCTGGCAATCCGATGGGTGAGACTGGGCTTGGCAGTTGCCATGAGAATGGTACTTGTCTGGAGTTGTCAGGAGTTGTCCTTGGCCTCTTTAATGCTTCAGCACACCAAGACATTTTGTGCAATTTCATGATCCTAACTTCTTGGAAAGAGATGGCTCCTTCTTGTTCCAACATGACTACACATCAGTGTGCACAGCAAGGTCCATAAACATGTAGATGAGTGAGTTTGGTATGGAGTCCTGACCTCAACCTGACAGAGCATCCTTGGGATGAATTAGAGCAGAGACTGTGAGCCAGGTCTCACAAATGCACTTCTGGAAGAATGATCAAAATTAGCAAACCAGGGTTCCTCCCTGTCCAGGACGTGTTCATCCTCATCATTGAAAGAGTGTCCACTGGTCTCTAGGTTTAAATAGACTGCAGAGCACTGGTCTGACAAGTTAGCTCTTCTGTGTTGTCCCATCTGCTTCCCTAGAGGTTGTTTGGTTTCCCCGATGTATAAATCATCTTACAGAAAGATACACAAATTATATACAAAACAGAACAGCAATAATAAAAATGTAATGAAAATATATGAAGTTAAAGCCACGCTAAGGTCAATTTTAACAGCAAATAGGTTTTCTGATATGTTTCTGCTGAAAAGTGACATTAAAACAGTTTGCAGCAACAGATTGTGGTGGCAGGGTGTGGTTTGTGACTCAGCTGCAGGGAAGGGTGGTACAGGGGTTTCAGGGGCAGTGCCAGGGGAGGCTGGCTGGGACAGCTGCCAGCCTTCACCTAATTATACCTCTCCTATTTTACGCAGTGGGACACTGGGACTTATGTGTGTGTGGAGATGAGCAGTACTGAAGCTGACAGCACCAAAGCTGCAGTGAAGTTACAGTAGCAATGGTCCTGAAAAGCAAATGTGAGAACTGCAGAGGTAGAGTGTGTGCAAGAAGTGAACAGAAAAGAAAATGTCTTTCTGAACAATAATAAAAGTATGTGAGACTCTGTGTGCTGGCACTCTCAGTTGCCTTGAGTGTCATACTGATATGACGTGTTTGTAAGTATAATGTGAAGTTAATAATGTTCTTATTTGGAACAGGCTGAATATATGGTGTCATTATTGTGACTGGGTTCTGCAGACATGGGTATTAATAAAGTATGCTGATTCTGATTCTCCATCTCCCAAGAGGAAGAGGCCTGCTGGTGAATACAAAGCACAAACTTGTTAGAACAGAAGAATAGAATAGAATACCCTTTTATTGTTATTGGACTTGGAAAACAAAATTGTGGATGCTCTGCACCAACTGTGTATGGATAAAATTATAAATAGCAGGACAGGAACAATAAAAAAAAGCAGGCAAAATGAGTATATACAAACAAGATGAATATATAGAAAACAGGAGGAAGGCACACAGTAGAGGTTAACATTGGCTGGTTTGGTTGGAGTGTAGTTATAGGTCAACAGTGCCGTGGCACTGGGGGTTGGGAAGCGCATCTGTAACCGGAAGGTCGCCGGTTCAATCCCCGGGCTCTCTGTCCTGGTTGTTGTGTCCTTGGGCAGAGGGTCTGGCTGTGGCTACAACTGTAGCTTGTGTGAATGTGAGAGTGGAATTGTAAAGCGCTTTGGGTGCCTTGAAAAGCGCTATATAAATCCAATCCATTATCAATAAAAGGGTGTCCAGCAGGGGGCTGAGTTTTTTTTGGTTTTATTTTGCACTCCAGTATGAACACAAATCCCCCAACTCGAGGATCACCACAACATAACCTAATAGACCTACACCTTAGTTCACAGATTCACTTTGTCTCAGGTGTATTTCTGGGATTTCACACAACCCAGGATTCAAATCATGAATACATAATGGACTTGGGTTTACATCATTATGAATGAAATGTGCTCTACTTGGAACCAGCCGGGGCCCCTCCCCTGTTAACAGGTTGTGTGTGAGACTTTAAATCATCAAACTGTAAGTAATACATTTTAAATTGTTATTGATCCCTTTACCCCTGGTCCTAAAGTGTATATTTATTTTCTTACTCTTCTTATATTTATACTTGCACTGCTGTAACTGGAGCCTCGTCGTCTCGTCTCTCTATATACTGGACTGTATGTGGCGGAGATGACAATAAAGTTTTTCTGTGGAGGAGACTTTTCCAGCAACAGCACCTTTTTTATTTTTATTTTGCCGATGCCGCCCCGGGCAACCACCCATGTCACCCGTATCAAAAACCGCTACTGCCCTCACCAACCAAACTTCACTGAAGCAGCAGCAAAAGGAGATCAAAACTACGCTCCACATTTGATAAACATCGTCATGAATTCCCTCTGACTTCTGCTGTTTGGCTCCCACCACGATAAAATCACACTTCATGCACAGCTCTCTCTCTCTCTCTCTGTACTTCAAGAACAGTTTCCGATCTCAAATCTCTGTTTTCAGCATTATTCATTCACTTATTACCTACCAGTCTACCGTTGTTGGCAGCCTTGTTGGCCGCTCTTTTTTTTTCTTTTTACTTAAATGACCTCGGAAAAGAGAGTCTAATTTTTGTTGTTCAGTACTGAAGAAATTTAAACTTTTTAAAATTATGTAAAATTGCACAATGTGTTTGAGGTTATCTGCTATAAAAAGCATGCAGGCCAGGAAAATCTCCTTTTTCTGTGTTTTATCCTCAGTTACTCTGACACGAAGGCATCTTGTCATGGTCCGCGGCCCGGTGTCCAAGGAGCTGATGGGATGCCCACGCCCACGGGTGTGGCTGTCGACTCCACACCTGCATCCCATCCCAGGCGATCAGGTGGACCATTTAACCCAGCTCAGCAGGCTGCTCCACGCCAGTCCGTTAGTCACCTCTTGGCGGTAACAGCTTGGCGTGTTTGGAGCCCTCTCCTGCCTGTCTTCCTGCCCGCCTGGAGTTTTTGGATCACTACCGGCACTCGTCTCCTCTAATCACCTGGAGCTTCCCCGCGGACCCTCACCCCTCCCTCCAGTTCCCACAGCCCCATCTGGACCGTAAGATTAATTCTCTACCCACGTATGCTTTTATTTCTCTGTTCCCCAGTAACCCTCTTCCTCTTTCTGTTGCAGCCTCCCACAGTGCCGATTACGGCGTTCCTGAGTTATTTCCCAGTCCCTTGGTTTTCTAGTTACCTGGCGTGTTTTCCTTTGACCCTTCCGGGACGCCCTTAGTTAAAATAAAGTTTTTTTGCGTGCACCTTGGTGTGTTGTCTCTGCTTCTGGGCCCAGCTTGTGTGCTGAACTACAGTTCATGACACATCTGCTTTGACACCTCTGATGAAGTTTCACATGTATCAGTACTGAAAAATGATGAGAATTATAATATTTCTGACTATCTGAGGCAAAATTGAATCGAATTGGGACCTTGTGAATCGGAATCAAATGGATTTTAGAAATGAGTAATGATACCCAGTCCTAGTGAATAGCCTAGGCCTGACAGAAGTGGATGTAGCTGTGGGTAATAAGAAAAGATGAAAAGAACTATTGATAATTTTTTTGTTAAGTTAAGGCCTGATCCATCTGAAATTCATAGCCAGTGCTCTGACACGGAGCCATCAACCTGTTTGCTGCAGCAGGCAGCAGCAAACAGGTTGTCAGAGGAGGCTGAGATGGTGATTAAGTTTAACATTGTCTACAATATTCCCAAAGAGTGCCAAAGGACTTTAAGCACAAGCACTTTTTCAGTAACTTATCTTTCTTGTAGAAATGTGCTCCAAACAAAGAACTTTGTGTTGACAAGATTGTTAGTTAATCATTTACAAATTAATAGTGTCTGTATAGACACAATTTCCCCCCCAAAAAAGTGCACATGTAAAACTGCGGTTTTATGCGATGCGGTTGAAAATTTTGAGTGCACCTAAGAAAAAAAGTTAGGCACACCAGTTCAACTGTGGCAAGAAGTTAGTCTAGAACCCTGCCTACTTAGCATAACTAAGGGAGGATTCAGGGTCACCTGATCCAGCCCTAACTATATGCTTTAGCTTTAGAAGGTTTGAAGCCAAATCTTAAAAGTAGAGATAGTGTCTGTTTCCTGAATCCAAACTGGAAGCTGGTTCTATAAAAGAGGGGCCTGAAAACTGAACCCTCTCCCTCCCATTCTACTTTCAAATACTCTAGGAAGCCAGCAACAAGAGCCTAAAAAAACTAAATTGTAACCAAGTATGGAAGCACTGAGACACTGTGGGTGTCAGGCTGGGCAGAAATAACACTCCATCATGTTACACAAAGTATTTCCAAACATCTGTATTTGTTAACTATGATTGCAAATTTCCATGTCTTGCCAGGGCCTGCTGAGAATTTGAAGAACAATTTGTTAAATGTACAGCTGTTGCGCAAAGGTGTTATAAATGCTGTGACGCTCAAGATTATGATCTACAGGATATTAACTGATAAAAGTGAGCTTAAGATTCTGTATAATCAGTGTTCGGATAGTGTGCCTTGCTGTTTTGCAGTCTTAAGGATTAAAGTCCTAAGGATTACTTTTTACTACACTGCAGTTCAGTTGTCATAAGTGATGGATGGAAGGAATTTTTCTGCAGTCACAGAAATATTAAACAAGGAGGAAGAAAGCAGTTTCACTGGATCACAACAGTAAAATATGGGAAAATAAGATGCATTTCATTTAAATGTGGGGCAGGTTTATTTAGTGAGGCAAATTTTGTGATGTCACAATTACAGTGTGATTCACTAACGATTTATTTACAAAAACGCAGCCAGTTCAGTAATAACCAGCATTCTCCCAAGAGAAGGACTCAATACTCATGAGAAGGGAGCTTGAGGGAGAGCACTGTAGGCCTGCTAACCAAAATATTCCAGTGGAAATGTAGGCTTCTCTCTGAAAGAAGTGAGGCAGTTCAGATCACTGAGGAGGCTGAAGGAAAATTAATATGCTTCTGATATAAGAAATAACTCTTCAGATAGAAATTGACAAGCACTGTGAAAGTGCAAAATCCATAGTTCTGAGGACTGAAACTCAGGTGGAGCTCAGGAGAGCTGCATTAATACAAACTGTTCCACCATATCAAATTGGGCCCATATCAAATTGGGCCCATATCAAATTGATGGCTGCAGTTATAGCCGCACATATAGTAATATCTACCAAACATCACAGTGCTACAATAGAGACTTATACATAACACTACACTTATATTTTGCTTTCTTTAAAAATAGCCTTTACTTTACAGAGTGATGAAGGTGGTTTTGGTTTAGAATTTATTTATACAATCACACAATACTGTATTCTATAAATAAGTGTGCACACTTTAATTTACACTGTTACACTTAATGTAATCTTCCTCTGTTTTCTGAGTTACCTTAGTGGCAGCTGCTCCAGTTCCTTGGCTGATGAACTAAGAATCTATATAAAGACCAACAAATTAGGTCATACCACAACTGTATCGTGGAGGGGAGGGGGGTAATGATATTTGCTATGTTACTTTCAGTAAGGTTTTTGTGTGTTTTACCCCTTTTTGTGTCTTTGTGGGCTCTTTTTGAATTATTTTCAAAACACTCAAATCATTACAAATTATATATTTAAAGTAGCTTATCTCAAAACAAATGGTAACATGTAAATGTTGACATTATGTGTACACTGTTTTATTGTAAATACATTTTGCTAAACAATGTTTAGTGCAGTGGTACTAACATGTGTTGTGATTGAAATCTGTAAATAAATTCATAAAACAGTGATGCTAATAGTGCTTGTAACTGATTTTGTCTTATACAATGAATATGTAGCATCTATAGAAGAACAATTAATATTTTTTAAATATGTAATGATAAATGTTTTTACTAATAACACAACAAAATTAATTAAAGTACATATGTGATCCAAAAAACACCTGTGGGACAGGTTTATGTAGTTCTTATGCTGACAGTCGGTTTAAATTATTCTTCTTATTATTAGAAATTATTAAAACTGAAAATGATTATTCTGTACAAAAAGGTCCCCATCAGTGCTATATGGGTGCTGCTGTTAATGAGCTCAGAAAAACAGGCATACATCTTTTTTTTTTTTTAAATAAAAGTATATTAAAATCAATGTTTTAAAAAAATAAGGCTTAAGCAGCTTGTGACATGGTTAACTTTTAATATCTACCAGAGGGCGTAAAAATATTATTGAAAAAAAGAAGGCAGGGTGTTGGGAAAGCAGCTAGTTAATAAACTTATCATGCAAATGCTAATGCTAACTCTGTTTCCACACAAAGTGTGGCTCATAACTGATCTCAGAGCAGAACTAGTGGCAGTTTGTCTTAGATGCTAATCCCCTGTTACAATCACTGGCTGCAGCCACAAAATGGCACTGATGTAAAGGATAGATGAATATAGGTGAAATATCCCAATGGCAGAAGGCTTTGTGAGATGGAAGGAGATGGAAGGACAGAGAGAGACTTTGGTGTATTTGAAGCCATGACAAGGCAAATGTTGTTTGCCTTGCTTGACCTGACAGAGACCCTGTAGGTCAAGCAATGCTAACCGCGATGAACCCAAAAATCTCAAAACTGACCCTCAGCTTTTGTTTTGTTACTTCAGTTCAATTGTGTGTTTTGATTGTGTTAATCGGGCTGCTGAGGTCTTCAGCCCATCAGTAGGTTAGTCAATTCCAAGACTTCCAATCCGTTTGATCGACTCCTTTGTATCCTCCCACACTTCCAGAATCCAGCGTTGGGATTGGATGTTGGCTGCCTGTCAGGAAGAAAGAGATGCTATGCTGAGGCCGAAAACTCAGACAGAACCAGGACACGGACGATGTTGGAATATCTTAACTGGGGGATTTTAAAGTGTGTTGGGAACTCGGAGCGATTTGAAAGTTGCTGAGCTTGAGCGGAGCAGCGACACCGGGTCTCCGTGTTCCCGCTGCGGACCGTCGCGGCTGTTCGCCTCTTGCCTGCTGCTCTCACAAACGCGAAGCCGGCGCTGTTTTAATGAGACTGGAACTGCCGTGTTTTCGACGCAGCACAGACCGGTGTGAGATTAAGTCTTTATTTAGCCCGAAGCAAACGGAAAGGCTCAGATGTCGTCGCTGGTAGCCGGGGCTAATAGCCGAGGCTGCTGGGCCACATAAATATCCCGAGAAAATCCCAACCTGATGGAGCGAGTGAGCGACGGAGCACGGGCTTATTTTGCGCCAGAAGGACCGTTATGACTGAGCTGCAGGCTCAGTTCTCTTTTTGAAAAGCGCCACGGGGTTCAGTGCTGGGTATTGATTTGATCGAGGGCTCATAAAAGCAGTATTTGGAGGTTCTCTGCATCAGGTGAGTGTGACATTATTCACCAATGACTATCACGGTCACGCTAACAACCCTGGTATTTATGCCACGATCTGTTTCGCTTGTTATAACCTTTAAAGTCCTTGTGCTTACATTTCTATAAGGCCCTTTTTCATACGGTCATTAAGCATGTGTACAACGCAGCGGATTTACTGTGTGCCGTCCTCCCATACAAAAACTGGGGCATTTTCCTCTAAGTCAGTCTTAAATATTGGAAGGAGATGGTAAACGGTTCAAGTTCAGTCCCCTCTCCTAAAAAGTGTTTTTAATCTTACTGAGAGCTGCGAAAACAACGCCAACAACCTTTACTTTGCCATGTTTTCAGATATGCTAATTCTTGCTTCCCAGTCCTCGGGTGATGGCACTGAGCACACAGACAGCCGTACGTCAGCTGCCTAGCTCAGCGGCAACAGTTGCACGCAGGAATACGGTCATGGTGGGGAAAAGCTCGTTGAATGGTAGCATGGGCTTGGTAGTCCGTGGGCAGGTGCTGACTGACAGTCTACCTGCACGTTTTGTCAGATGTGGGCAGTGTCAGAAATGTGCAGCGCAACCAGTTACCGTGAAGAAGATCCAAGTTCTAACCAATGACCTAACAGCTCCCCCAAATGAAGCCAAAAAGTCTCTATCGCCCCCTGGTGTCTGGCTACAGTATAGGTCACAAACCCCGCCTCCTCCATTTTAGAAGGTGGGACTGGGGTAAACCAAAAACAAAAATTCTCCTCAGATAATTTTTTCCAAGGATGTGCTTTCGGCCATTATTAGTAGTTCGCGTCATGCTGATTCGTGTTCAAGGGGTTTCCCTTCTCATAACTCTGATTCTAATTACAACTATAATACTGTTCAATTTGGTCATCGTAACAGCTCTGAAAAACAGCTGCAATCACGGAGAAACTTGCCTATCTCTGTTCGAGAATGGCAGATGAATCCATGGATGCTGAGAGGAGGGCAAGCGTTTACTTTACAAAACCATGACTGACTGTGTCATAGTGACAGCATGAGATGATCTGCAGTAATCAACAAAAGGACCTGAGGTCCTGCTGCACTTTTTGGTAAGTTAAATGTGTGTTTGTAAGCTAATCAGTAAAGTCCTTAGCTAGCTAGCTAAGCTTACAGTTGGCTTTTGGGTAAAGCTGTGCTCATTAGCTAATCCGTGCACATGAATGAATTTACCATGACTAAAGAAATCACTGTTACCGTATGCTACCCGTACATACGGGTGTGTGAGGACATGGAAGGATCAGTTTTATTTCAGATTTCAGAGATAAACTTCACATTTGACAGTTTGTTATGAGTCTTTTCTCATTGTGATTACAGGAGCTGCCCTCAAATTCAGACCTCAGCGCTACCCAGTAACATCATCCTGTATGTTCACTCTTAATGCAGAATACACTTAATTTAATATTGGAGTAAATTAGCAATAACTCCAGATGTAACTAATGGAATAAAGTACAAAGTCTAAAGTACCATGTTATGTACTGTTAGTGAATGCTGCAGCTGTTTTACTGAGAAAATTAAAGACAAAACATCAGGTCATCAATATACAGTGAGCATAAACATTAAGTTTGGTGTTTAAGAATGCTGCTGATCTCAGATCTGCACAGCTTTTGCTTTTAACAATGAATGTCTTCAGCTACATGAAGAGGACATTAAATAAAACCTGGTGAAAGGTCATAAGTTGTCACTTGTATGTTGAACTAAAACCTTTAACCTGGAATTCTACCCAACTGTGTTTTGCCAATAGCAAATCATTATAATTCATACCAGAGTACCCAGAGGGGATAATGTATATTTCTAATGTATAACTTTCTACAGGAGTGAATATATCATTGTTATGTAAAAGTCCAGAGCCTCTAAGCTTGGCTGAGGATGTGAGTACGTCTAATATCACACAATGCAAAGTTCGCTGTCCCACTGTTCATGAAATGCTGGGTTTGTCCATCTTCTGGGGCAGGCCTACAGTGGAGAAAGAAAAGTTTTCCTCTGAGTGTGATGCTGGTGAAGATTATGAGTCCTCCCTCTTTTTAATTATAGCGACATGATTGTGCAACATGTAGAGAGCTGCTGTTTTAAAAACCATGACAGCTGTCCATGGCAGCCACTGCCTCTACTTTATACATTACATTTTTAATTTTTGTTTAATCTTTCATGTTGTTGTTTTTTTTTTTTTTGGTTGTTGTTTTTCCCCCCTGTTGTTTCTCCCACTCCTGCTAAACTCTGGCTGTTTCTCAATACTCAAGTATGCAAGTCTGTACTCACGTTCTCGCTAGTCCGTACTTTGTAAGTTCATCGTCATTCCACAATTGGAATGGTAGTATACTTGATGACATCTCAGCTCCAGGGTTTTAACTGCCATCCCCTCTTAATTTAACTGTGATTAATATTTGCAATTGAAAAGACGCATGATGTAGTAGATTTCTTTATAAAAAAAAAACAAATAATTTAAATAAGTATTTTAAGCATTTTGGCCAAATTTGCTTTTACTTTTATCTGTTTCATAATGTCTAAGCTTAATACAGTTGAGCACAATCACTTCATGACAAAAACTCAAGTTTAATCTCTCTTAATAAGCTATGCTGCTTATTGAATGCTTTTATTTTAGTAGACGCTCAAGACCTACAATAGTCTGCTGGGGTTCGGAAGAGAATTGAACAAATATTTAAAACATAATTTGATCGTTTCTGGAGCAGTCTTCAGGATCTCCATATATTAACATCCTGTTTCTGTTTCCTGTTTCCTGTTTCCTTCTGAATTAAAATATTTTTAATGTTAGTGTTTGATGTTTAGTAAAGACTCTGGGTTCATGATTCCCTATAAACTTTTACTGTGTGTAACTGTGGAGACCTTACATGCAAGCAGCTCGACTCCAGGGGTGGGAACCTGGTCCTGTGTTAGCCATTTTTAATTGCGTGCATGGACTTCAAATATGTATGGGAAACCCCCACTATTCAGCAACACTAGTCAGATGTTCTACAATCTCTTTCTTTAGCTTATGTCTGACTAACAACAACATCCATCCATCCATCCATCTTTATCCGAG
>NW_005187437.1:292022-322226 GCF_000239375.1 Pundamilia nyererei | reverse complement strand
CCACCCGGCACACAATGCACCCGACCCCTATGGCGCCTCCTGCGGGTGGTGGGCCCTAACCCTAGCAACAACATCTTCAGCATAATGCATTAACAATAGATTGTAATCCATAACATTATAGCTTGAAAATTAGCCATTCACTTGAAACCTGGAACTGTTTCACTGGTAAGAACATGGTCAACATTTCACTTTGTCAACATCAATTTACATGTAATTTCTATGAATATCAATAGTAGAAATAAATATTTAAAGAAATAATGTACACTTTTAAAAACAATTTTAAACAGTCCATCTCCTACGCCTTAGTGTTGGGGTTTGGCTTGCAAACTCTGCCAGATCGTGCAATGTAAGCCTTTTTTGTACAATATCTGGAAGTTGTACATTAATGTACTACACAAATGAGTATGTCTCTGATGAGGTTGTTGGCAAAACCTGCAACTGCCTGCCTTATTTTTCAAGTCCACATAAGACTTTGTTTCATCATGGTCATTGGTTTCTGGTGTTAAACTTATGCCTTTCTATAGTTATATTTGAGGAATACACAGTTTGTGGAATTTGCATTTGAGACATTGCACGGCTGCGGAATTTTGGACTGTTTGCAGTCTAAGAAGAAGAGAAGAGGGAAAACCGTAGTACAAGGAGTTACAATAATCCAATCTGGAGGTCACAAAAGCGTGAATAAGCTTCTCCAGGTCCTCATGTGGAACATAATGCCTAGCCTTAGAGATAAGGTGCAGTTGGTGGAAGCTAGATCTCACTACAGCAGACACTTGCTTATTGAGTTCGAGCGAGCTATGCAGCAGTACACCCAAGTTACTGACATAGTCACAGGAAGAGCTAGCAAAGGAACCCAGGGCAGCACAGAGTTGGGCACGAGGGATTTTATGTCATCAAGGTGCTGAGAAAACTTTCACTTTAGCATTTTGTTGGCAGCTCTTTAGCACACGACCACACCACAACTTCTGACACCATGTTTGATGTTTAGTAAAGACGCTGGGTTCATGATTCCTTATCAGCTTTTACAGTGTATAACTGTGGAGACATTACATGCAAGAAGCTTCTTGACTCTGGGGGGGGAACCTGGTCCTGTATTAGCCTTTTTTCTTTTTTTTCTTTTTTTCACTGCATGCATGCGCAGTGCACTATTCGCTTCAAACAGGTATGGGAAACCCTCATTACTCAACAACACTAGTCAGATGTTCTACAGTTAGATTTAGTTCAGTCAGCTGTTTAAATAAGAACAGCATATTTTTACATCAGGGATATGATGGGTGAAACATTCTATTTAAAATATGCTGACAGCTCTCAAAGTAAGACTTTAAAATTAAATAAGCTTCATAACTGAACTGTTCTAACTTTATTTACTGCCAAACTGATTTGTTCAGGAACAAATAAAACACTGAAATAAATAAGGTTTACTTTATTAAATTAAATTACCTAAGTGACTTGTGTCATGTTTAACCTGAGTAGCGAAAGACCACGGGGGTTTCAAAACGATGTGCTGGGAATCAAGTGTTCTCGCCGGCTCTAAGCTGGTGGGGTAACAGACATCTCCAAAACTGTTGGAGCACTTCTGCAAATGTGTGATGTCTTGATAGCAGATATTTGAAGTTTACACAGCTATATTCTTGCCGTAAAATATCTTAAAAGTTTATTTTGTTACACAGAGAGTAATATTTGAAACTTCTTAGCCGCTCTCCTCCACCATTGCCGCGTTTGCGTTTTGGATGAAATGCATTCTGGGATATTTGGCTGCACCAGGTCCACAAGTCACCACCGATGCATGCTCGATAGAATTGGAGGAGCAAGAACACATCCGGGAATTTTGAGCATACTTGGCTTGATGTGTACTTTAAATTGGGACAGTACTTGGTCTGCAACTGATGACATATAACAAGTGCATGAGAACACAAGTACACACAAATACGCACTTTGAGAAAGGCCTCGGTCTCCCTTCCATGTTCCAGGCCACTTGTCAACTAATTGGCATTCCACCAATGCACAGTGTCATTTACACTGGGCAATGCGAAGATTTTGGAGGGCTGCACAGGTGCAAAACATCTCTCCATAAGCAAATACTTCCACAAACAAACACAACTGTGGTAGCATATATTTGACATGACTGTAGGCATATAAATTGATTATTAATGGAATATATAAAATGTAAGTAAATGAGAAAAAAATACAGTATAAATAATCATTTTGAAGGCCGTGTCACCACATATTAAATAATTTTTGTAATGGTCAATATTTTAACTTTGTAACTCTGTTATTAACTAAACTTTTAAATTATTTATTGTTTTCTTATATCTTAATTCAAAGGTAAAAATATAATATTTTTAGAATGACCATACAGCTGTGTGTATAAATGCATGAACAACCACTGGCTATGATTCGGATCATTTTCTGAGCATAAGATCAGGAGGATGTTTCAGCTTCATTAAGTGCTTCTGCACAAAATCCTGTCAGTAAATTCACCTTTGAGGATTGGGTATTCAGATGTTAACAGTAAATGAGTCAAAAACCTTAAGCTCATCAGGCAACAATCGATATCGCCTTTTGTCCCAGAATGCATAATGTTTCAAGATTATGCCTGTTTGTCTTTATAAATAAACATGGAAGCTGCCTCTTAAATGAAGTATGTTGGATCAGCAAACGAGCCTCTTCTGGTCACTGCTTCATTGATTTTCTCATTCTGGGCTGCCAGCACTAAACAAAAACATTCACTGAATAAACAAGAAATTCTTTTCTTCTTGCATCATGATATGTGCTTATACTTTTCATATTAACAGTGGACTTTGGAGACAATGCATTATGGTCCATGTCCAGGCTCACACAGTATATGAGGGTTTACAGCATATTATATTTTGACATGTTCATCTTCTTAAAGTCAGATTTCAAATGTTAGTTTCAGTTCTGACTCTTAATGTCGATATGCTAGGTTTCTACTTCATATCACTACACCCCTTTGGTAATCAAAATAATAATATTTACCCCCATTAATGGAAATAAAGTTTAGAATCACACAGCTTTACAGAGGAAACAGACGCAGTTACTTCAAGCTAAAACACTATCTGGAAAAAACATTTTGATGCATGCTCAATCACCCAGGAAATTAAATCCCAAAAGGTTAATTCTATTCATTTTATTATACTCATGGCCATTGATCAATGATCAGTGGTCTTTGATCAGTGGTTGTTGATCAATGGTCATGACATTTTACATATTAATGACCAAGAAACTGACCTCACAGCCCATTGTTCATTAACTGGGTTAGTTTCAGTCGCTGTGCAAAGGTACTGTTTATAAGGTTGGGGAAACCCACAGTCAGCTGAGACTGAAGAAGTCACTTAGATAAGTGGTGAACCATTTTTCCACTGAAAATGCTATGTCCAGTTGAATAGATTCAACCTTTTGGGCTCTGACAGGAAGAGGTCTGGCGCACCCAAAGCCACAACTAAATCAAAGGACAAGTTTCTGAGAGTTAACAGCTTGTATGATAGGTGGCTCACAAAAAAAACAGCTTTAAGCACAACTTAATAGTGGTCGTAGTAAGAAAATCTCAGTTTCAACTGTGAAGAGAAGACCTCGAGCTGCAGGTTTGACAGGACGAGTTGCAGCAAGAAAGCCGTTGCTAAGACGTCAGAATAAGGCAAAGTGGCTTGCCTGGACCATGAAACAACACCAATGGACTACTGAAGACTGGAAGAAGGTATTATGGAGTGATGAATCAAGTTTTGAAATTTCTGGTTCATCACGCATAATCTTTGTACGCCTTCGAGCAGGTAAAAGGATGGTTCTACAGTGTGTGACATCAACTGTCAAACATGGAGGAGGAAGTGTGATGGTCTGGGGCTGTTTGCTGGATCCCGGGATGACTTTTTCCAATAATAGTGTAAAGGCTTTTTCTATATTTCTTTTTTTTCTGTTTTCTCAAAACAAAGTACAAAAAATATACAGTTAAAATAGACAGTGGACAATGCTGAGTCATGTGATAACTCCACCCTTAAAAAAAGAGTAGGTTTTACATGTCACAGTTTCTGATACTGTGAGAAACTCCCCATCAAGGCTTATTCCCAATTACATTTCAAGAGCAAGATCTATTTTGGGGACTGTGCGTGTGTGATCTTATTAGTTGTTTTAATTTTTGCTGGAGAGTGTTGGAGAAAGTTTCTCTAAAAACACATTTTAGGAAATAGTCAACAAATTGAGAAAGTGATAAATTGGTGGATCTCTACTATAAACCATAATGACAAGAAATAGATGTAATTTATTGTAGCAGTAATGCAAACTGGTCTTCTCACAGAATTAAAGAATTTAAGAGCCAATCAATCAAAACTTGGTTTCCCAAGCATTGACCTTATCTATGTCATGTCTATCTGTCAGTGCTGCATATAATCAATTAGCCACAACAAGAAAAAACAAAAGAGCTTAATGACATTAATCGGTTCTTTGCAATACTCTGCTAGGAAAATTCGACCCAGAGAGGTCTTATTGTACAAGACACTGAATCCATGGATCTGCTAAGTGCTAAACGCCTAGGACACTATACAGTACTTTTGGACTTGAGGATCTCATAGGTGATTAGACAGCACAAGGTTTCAGTGTTGTGGCTGATTAGTGTATGTCTCTTCCTGTAAATCTACAATGGGGGAAGTAAGTTATCTGATCCAGTGCTGAATGTGGTTCAGTGCTGACTGTTTCCACAGTCTCTGTTTCCACCTCTGTGCTTCATTGTGGCGATGGAGTTCTTTGGGTCATATTAAGCATTTCTCTTCCTCTAAATACAGTGTTGATGTTCATGCCAACAGAGCTCGGCTTTAGTTTGATGTGACCACAGCACGTTCTCCCAAGCCTTCTCTTAATCATTCTAACGTTCACTGAAAAACTTAAATTTGGCCTGTTTATTTCTTGATCCAAGGTGACCTTGTGGTTCCTACAAGATGATTCAAAAGATTGTAACATGTTATCAAAGATGTTCTTGGTGACTGTGGACCCAGCTGGTTTCAGATCATTACCAAGCGTCTTTTGTGTAGTTTTGAGCTGATCCACCACATTTCTCAAGATTATTCTCACCCCATGAACAAGATGTTGCATGGAGCTCCAGACCAGCGGTGATTGATGGTTATTTCGTATGTCTTCCATTGTACCAACGGTGGTCATATTTTCACAGAGCTTCTTGCTGATGGTCTTCTAGCCCATTCCAGCCTCGTACAGCTCTACAGTCTTGCTTTGAAACTGATTCTGTGGGCAGGTGTATTTTATACCCATATACAAGTTGCAATCAAGAGTAGCTGAAATAGATTAATTGATTATAATTTGTGTGCCACATGGAGACAGCCAACCTTTGGAGCCACAGTTTCTTGTAGGAGATCAAATACTTATTTCACTCTACTATATGCAAACCAATAGTTTTTTCTGGATTTTTAGTTGATATTCTCTCTCTCGCTGTCAAAATGAAACCACCATAAAAATGAGACACTGTTTGTTTCTTAGTAAGTGAAGGAAAATACAGAGGTATGCTATTTTCCTTCTCCAGTGTTGTGTTCCTGCTTTTTCAAAACAATGCTTTTTTTCTGCCTGCTTTTTCCCCCACATAATTTCCTTATAGATTATTAAAGTGTTCTGACTCTGAGGCTGATCCCTGCATAGCTGGATTTGTTCACTCTGTCCTCTGACATCTGACTTGGATGTGGTAATAAATTTCTTCAGTGTAGCATTTGTAATGTAAATTACAGGATCTAGTGGAGTTATTATCATACAAGGGTCAAATGCTAAGGACCTAATAAAATGATTCATAGCCTGCCTGTCAGAATTTTGTGGAGACACTTGGTTAAGTCTCCCCAGCCACTCCACTTTACTCTGCACTCTTTACTTTGCTCAGGCCATATGTTTAAAAAAAAAGAAAAAGGACAAAAAAAACAGATTTGGTAATACTTTTCATTTTAAACTCTGCCTGCTTTACATCGTTTTACCGGGTGACACTATGATACTATATTGCTTCCCTAACTACAAATGTAGTTATAATGGAAAAAGGATTTTTCAAATAATATTATATAATTGTACTTCTAACCTCTGTGCTCTACATCAAACTAACATATGTCCAATTACCATCCATCCATCTTCTTCCGCTTATCTGGACCGGGTCTTGGGGCCAGCAGCCTAAGCAGAGAAACCTAGTGTACCCTCTTCCCAGTCACCTCCTCCAGCTTGTCCGGGGGAACACCAAGGCGTTCCCAGGCCAGCCGAGAGATATAATCCCTCCTGCGTGTCCTGGGTCTGCCCCGGGGCCTCCTCCCAGTGGGACATGCCTGGAATACCTCACCCAGGAGCCGCCCTGGGGGCATCTTTATCAGATGCCCGAACCCCCTCAACGATCTCCTTTCGATGTGGAGGAGCAGCGCCTCTACTCAGAGCCCCTCATGGATGGCTAAACTTCTGACCCTATCTCTAAGGGAGAGACCAGCCACCCTTCGGAGGAAGACCATTTCTGCCGCTTGTATCCACAGTCTCGTTCCTTCGTTCACTACCCACAGCTTGTAACAATAGGTGAGGGTAGGGAAGAGGATCGACCGGTAAATTGAGCTTTTACACTCAGCTCTCTCCTCTTCACCACGATGGACCGGTACAGCATCTGCCTTACTGCAGCCGCAGGACCAATAAATCTATCAATATCCTGCTCCCTTCTCATGTCACTTGTGAAAAAGACTCTGAGATACTTAAACTCCTCCACTTGGGGCTGGAACTTGTCCCTGACCCAGAGCTTGCACTCTGCCCACTTCCAGCTGAGGTCAATGGCCTCAGATTTGGAGGTGCTGATTCTCATTCCCATCGCTTCAAACTCTTCCCCGAATAGTTCCAGTGCGAGCTGGTGGCCATCACCTGATGAATCCAAGTCCTGGTGGCACGTGCACTTATGGACACTTATGTTTGAACACGATGTTCGTTGTGGACAGACTGTGGTAAATTGCTTTAGGTCATAAAGCCACATAGTGTGTGACTGCCTGATGTGTTATGTGATATTTAATAACATGAAAGTTGTCAGACTTCATTTCTGAAGGTGTGATTTAAGTTTTAGATGAACAGTTTGACTGAATAATTTTGTCTGATGTTTTTTATTTTAACTTGTTTTGTGTTTGTTTTTGTTGTTGTTGTTTTTTTGTCAAAAAGTCTTTCAAAAAATATTCAGCTAAACAGCTAAATGTTTGGATCTGACATTTGCAATTGTATACAATAAATGGATGCAGTTTTCACTTTGTTATGTAGTGCTATAAATTGAATTGAACCAAACTGAATTGAAAGTAGAAATGTTAGCCACTTGCCCAACCTGTGCTTCCTAACAAGGCAATGATACATTTCATTGCCAATTATTGTCATGATTGACTTCTACTCTCAGGCAGTCATATACTGCAGGCTTGGTCAGAACCATTTGTTTGCTTGGGAACAGGTTGGGTATTCTAACCCAGATTTTTACCTGTTCCTCATCCTACACAATATAGCTTTGGTGCTGTAAGTAAACGTTGCAGCATGTAAGGAGGAAAGTGACAGGCCACCACGCATTCTTCGCTCATTTAAAATTTAGTATGCAGATGTCACATCTCCACCAAGTGGCATTTGTGTATCATACACACTTGGATGAAATTCTAACGGAGCAGATTGCATGGCTTTTAGGGTGTCCTATCTTCTCCAAGAGTCCATGTTATCTAGAAATTCCTTAGTTGTCGTGTATGTCACCTTCTTCTGAAGCTGAATGAGTAAACCTGCTCAAACATCATCAGCGTCAGGAATCAAAAAATAATCATTATAATAATCAATCTATGTAGACTGTGAAATGTGTGCTTCTTCTCTAACCTCTTTTTTTTTTTTTGTCCTGGTCTCTCCTCTCCCTCAGTGCTATGACTCAGCCTGGACAGCAGCTCTTACCTACATAGAGGTCACTTTACCTCTCTTTCTATCTGCTTTGGTCCAGAGGATGCTGGGAATGTGTCGCGGGCGCCGGAAGTTCCTGGTGGCCTCCCTCGCCCTGCTCTTCATCCCAGCACTTACGTGGCTTTACCTGTCAGTCGGGAGCTTTCAAGGTAAGGACAATAAGTATTGGCACAGTTGTTTGCAACTTTTATGGCTTTAAATTATTTAGGTTTCTGTGGGGGTTTTTTGACCATTTTGAAACAGTCTAACAATAATGAAAACACTAATTAGAAATGAATACATAAACACATAAAACAAGAACAAGAAGAGCCTATAGAGTTCTTCTTGGAAAAGCAAACTGTGTTTGGTACATTATCACATTCAGATCATAATTCTGATTGCAAAAGCTACCAGACAGGACAGGATTTTTTTTAAAAAGTGATGCAAGACTGGGAAACTTTCTCCTGTTCTAACTGTTTTAAAATTAAAAAATTCATGATAAAAGGTTGTTTTTTTTCAACATTTTATTTTTGACTTTATTCTTTTCTAAATTTAACACATCGTTAAGTTTTTAAATATTACAGATAAATATTACCTATTTTGAAAAATCTGTTTGAGCTGATTAAATGTTAACAAAATGCTGGACTGGTTCTCATATAGTCCTTTTCTAATCTGAGCACTTAAATTGCTTTTATACGACTTGCCTCATTCGCCCATTTATGCAAGCAGTGTTTCTATATTTTTTCTATCGAACAGTCACATACATTTAATGCATCATAGGGCAACTCTAGGTTAGTGTCTTGCCCAAGGATATTTGGCATGAAGACTGGAGCAGCCAGGGATCAAACCACCAACCTGCTCTACCCCCTTAGCTACAGCCATCCATAGTAAAGATAAAAGTTTAGGTTGCTGGGATTAAAATAAGGAACAGTACTGTCATACTTTTCAGTTCATGTCATGCCTTAATATTAAAGCCCGAGGCTTATCCCAGAAAGTGTGAAGATACAAATTTCCTGTAGACAAAGTGACCTTTCTCTCCCAACTTTCTTCCTGAGGTGGTATGTTAATGAATTACTGAGGCCTGTCTAAAGTTGATTACTTCCTCCAGACAATAATGTCCAAAAGTTCTTGGAGCCATTTTAATCACTTTGACTCACAGGATTGAAATGCTGCAGTAGTGCCATTATTAATTATGATTAAATTGGCAATTTTGACTTGGGGTCACAGTCACTGGAGAGCATATATGTGTATACACTCCCATAATGGAATAGTCACCAAGGTCTGCAAAGTAATTATTAGATTTGGCAGTAATTCCTGGTGGTGGGATGCAGTTCCTGGGAGTGTGATAAGCTGTGACAGGGCCTGGCTGCAGGTTAAGCCTGGATGTGTGAGACAGGACCGATGTGCTACTACTGGCTCAAATTCAGTTTTACATTTTGACTCTATCACTACCTCTCAGTTCAGTTCATTTTATTTGTTTTATTGGCTTGATCATATTCATAATATTGCCAAAGCAATGCGTTTTATACATTTTGAAACTATGATCCTTGGACTGATCCCATTTGAACTGGTTTGTGAACAAAGCATGAATCCAGTAGTTATGTGGCTCTTTAAAATGTCTTACATACATCATGTTTTACATACATCAATGTTTATTTGTAAAGACGCTTTTATGCAGGTTGGTACAATTCTTCACAGGTGACTCTTAAGCTGATAAGCAAAATGTAATAAGACAAAACAAGTAGTGGTAAGCAATTTAAAAGGAAAATGTAACACGCCATAGAAATAAAGTAAACTGTAAAGAAGCCCCCAAAAAGTTTTTAAAATAAATAGATTTCTAATCAATTTTTAAAGGTTTTTAAGCAAATCTGAGACCAGAAGTTTTGGTCTAAGCTGAAATCCTAAACTGACTAATGTTTGTAATTCAATTTTATTAGGTTTAAATTTCTTTTTTACTATAGATTAAATTTGTTGTTATTCTAAAAATCTAATCTTGTTAATCACATACTGTATATCTATTTTGTGAGATGGAATAAATATATATATATATAATAATAATAATATATAATATAATAAATATATGTTCCAAGTATTTCATTCCTTTACAATTCCATTCTGGGAAGTTAATCATATTAGAAGTCGAATGCCTTTTATTGTGACTATACAGATGTACAATGAGATAAAGAGGATCTCCTACTCGGTGCAGACATGTGGGGAAAGGGGGGGCAGTTTCTGCAGCACTACATATGAACAGTATTCAAAAATATAAAATGTATAAATATACAAATTGGGGGGAAAAATATTAAGACAGGGGTGTCAAAAATGCAGCCCATGGGCCACATCTGGCACGCGATGCAATGTGGCCTGTGAGAACATTTCATATGTCAGTTATTAATTAAGAAACTATATACAAAGTGCCCTTGACTGGCAGAGATGCAGTAATGTCTTTATGTAGCACAGAGCCATGGCTCAATGTCTGATTTCTAAATGAGTCTCACAGGTCTGAATGTGCACTTAAAACCATTTATAATTTGATCTGCTGCTCACTGGCCTCCTGAGAATGCAGACTTCAACATTGTTGAAGCAGTGTGGGATCATCTTGACAGAGAATGGAAGAAAAGACAGAAACATCCAAAGAAGAGCTTTAAAAGAAGCCTGGAGAACTATTTGTGACCGACATTGTAATTTAACCTGAAAAACTTTGTTGTTTGTTGTTTTCACTGTAGAGGATGTGCAAAAGGGTGCAGCTAACTACGGTATTGTACATTAGATGGAGGAGTTGTACAGGGAGATGGCCACAGCGAGGAATGATTTCCTGTGTTGTTCAGTGGTGCATTATGGGTAATCTCAGTCTCTCACTGAACATGCTCCTGTGACTGGCCACCAGGTAATGGAGTGGGTGGGAGGTATTGTCCAGCATTGTCCTTGTCTTGGACAACATCCGCCCCTCTGACACCACCTTAAGGGAGCTCCATCCCCACAGCATTACTGGTCTTGAGGTTCAGTGTATTGAGTCTTTTGGCGTCTGAGAGCCTCAACCAGCTGCTCCAGCGAGCAACAGCATAGAGAATGGTACTGGCCACACAGACTCATAAAAAATTCTCAGAAATGAAAGAAAGTTTTCCAACAAAGTTCAGGTTGTGCTGAAGAATGAAGATGGTCGTACCACTCCTGAATCAAGCCTAAAACTGCACTATGTAGCACAGCACTATATGTTTCTGTTGTACCATTCCAGATTAATAAGATGTGTCCATGGGTATGAGCCATGGATAGGAATAAATAATAGCTGTAGCTCTAGCCTTATACACTTGACGCACCTCTTTTTGGACAAGCTACTTACCTGCTTCAATTTAGATTTGTTTTTGTGCAGTGACGTTTCATATCAGTGGTTTCTCTGTATAGAAAACCCACACTGGGGCTGGTCAGTGTGGGTTTTTCTATTAGTATTCAACTTCATATATATTGGCCACTGACACTGATGTTCTTAATCATGTTAAATTAGTTTCTCCCTGTTATAATTCCACAGTGAAGCCCCTCCCTCTTTCTCCATTGGAAGCCCTGTCATCCACCCCGGTGGGCGGAGCCGGTGAACGACAGGCCTTAGAGTTGCGGGTTCGGGTGGTGGAGGAAGAGAACCGGGCGCTGCGCCGAGAACTTAGCCGTCCACCTAGGAGCCCATCTGCACAGCTTCCGAGCAATAATCACCGTGGCAACCAAAGCCGAACACATTCAGAGGAAGGCACAGGTGACAATGAGAGCCAGAAAGCTGTTACAGTGGGTAATAGCTCAGACTGTGTCCGACACCCAGTGGTGGATAAGTGCGAGGTGAGATATGTTTAATTTTGTCCTAGCAGGTTCCACAAGCAGGTTTTCTAATACCACAGTGTTCCACCCACAATAGACCATTCAAAGTTTCTGCTTCTACAGGATGCCTTTAGGCATATTTTATCCTACTCTTCTAGTTAATTGCTGGCCTCCTCAACGAGATATGACTCTGTGACGTGGCTTGGTAATGTAAGCTTTAATATATCCATGTTGTGTTTGACACAGTATCAGTGTCCTGCCATGAATCATAACGTACTGTGATCCACAGATTCAAGAGCCCTCAAATCAGTTATGCTGAATCACATATTTCCCTCAATATCCTTTGTATGTGACAGAAGCCAATTGGGTGAGGGGTCTTTTGCCCACCTATTCTGGTTTTGCCCCACTCTTAACCGCATTCTGGTCTGCAGTGTTTCAGTGGTTTTCTGGATAATTTTTCTGTAACATTGCAATAACATTGCAAATCAAAATCTGGCAATATTTAGATGCTCCTCAGAGTCACGTCAGCTGGCGCTCTATATTCAGATGGCTGTGCACCTTGGGATGGAGGTGGCAAATAAACTCATCCTACTGACTTGGAAGTCAGCTACCCAACCAAGTTTTGAACACTGGCTCAATGAGATGTCTGTTCTACAACTGAAAAAGCTTCAACTAAATACAGTTGGTACTAGAGACAAATTTGGGAGGATGTGGTGGCCTTTATTGGCTGAGTGTAACATCAATCTGCGCTTATAAGAGCACTTTATGTCAACTCATTTTATGTCAGCTTTTTCTGTAGAGTGATTTGCTAATTCATTTGTTTATCCGAGGGTTCCTACTGTGACTATAACCTCTGTTTCTGTACCTTTTCTTCTTGTTGAACTTTCTCATGGTCTGGCAGCCGACATATTTGTCTGTTTCTTGTTTGAACTGTTTTTAATTAATTTTTTTATTTATATTCTCTACTAAACTGCTAAATAAGATATTGCTAAAAAATAGGCTTCAAATCATAAAAGCTCACCTCAATGACAAGAAGAGGACTTTCAGAATGGGCAACAGAGGTGAGAATGGTTCAGGCACTACTGAAGGACAAGGTCATAGAGGGTAAGGACGACTCCAGGAGAAAGCTGGAGTGGAAACTCCAGCAGAACAGCATGAGAGAGGCGTGACATGGCATGAATCACCTAATTCAGGCCCATCCAACAGCAGAGGAGCTGGGGACAATGAGGACAGAGCCAACGAGCTGAATGTGTTCTTCAACAGATTCAACACTGCAGTGAATGCTCACTCCCCTACTGACTTACCTGTAGTCAGCCTGCGATCCACAGCCACGCCACTCTCTCTACACCAGTGGTTCTTAACCTGGGTTCGATCGAACCCTAGGGGTCAGGGGTTCAGCAGAGCCGTGACATGCACGGCTCATTTTGTGTACCAATAAAAAAACATATCCATGTCTTGAATTTGAAAAAAATCATATTTTATTTTTCACTAAAGAGGGGTTCAGTGAATGCGCATATGAAACTGGTGGGGTTCGGTACCTCCAACAAGGTTAAGAACCACTGCTCTACACATTGCACCATAGCTTCCTGTAAAAGTCCTGACACTCCTCCCCCAGGTATTACTTTCAGCCAGGTTCAGAGACAAATGAGAAGACTCCCCTTAGACAAGTCTGTTGGACCAGACGGGGTGAGTCCTCGTGTCCTCAAGGCCTGTGCCCTCCAGTGTTGTGGAGTCTTTCATAAATGAGTCAGAGTCGTCAGAGGGTCCTGGTGCTGTGGAAGACATCATTCCGGTACCACAGACACCATGTCCCAGTGGCCCCCAGGGTTACAGACCTTTCGCTC
Organism: Pundamilia nyererei; assembly: GCF_000239375.1. Taxonomy (NCBI): domain Eukaryota; kingdom Metazoa; phylum Chordata; class Actinopteri; order Cichliformes; family Cichlidae; genus Pundamilia; species Pundamilia nyererei. The sequence goes on along the minus strand of NW_005187437.1, from coordinate 308,670 downwards.
TGACATCCCAAATCATGAAGACCCTGGAAAGACTCGTCTTTGACCAGCTCGACCTACTGTCAGGTCACATCAGGATCCCCTTTTCCAGTCCATTCAGAACTATCAGACCAACCCTCTTGGGTGATAAGCCGATAGCGATGCAGGTGGATGCCTCTTTTGTGTCCAGGATTGTTAATTACCTAAATGAATGACCACAATATGTGCGTCTTCAACATTTGTGTATGGCAAGGTGATCAGCAACACAGGGACACCACAAAGGACCAATTGTGGATGTTAGCAGGACCAGGAAAACTGCGACTCTGTTTCAGTCCATGCAGTTGATGTGAACATTGTGTAGGACTATAAATACCTCGGTGATAATAAACTGGATTGGATTAAAGAGACCACTACACTGTGCAGGAAGGGCCAGAGTCGTTTCTATTTTCTGGGGCAGCTAGTCTTTTAACATTTCTCAGACAATGCTTATTTCTCTGTACAACTCCTCCATCTAATGCACTGTACAGTTTAATAGTTACACCCTTAATATTTACTAGTGCTGTCAGCGTTAATCTCGTTAAAATGACGTTAATACAATAACTGCATTAACGCGGCAAATCTCCTTTAGCGAGTTAACGCGGATCACTCTGTGCGTGGGGCTGCACAGGGTCAACGCGTTAACAACGCTAACGGTAACGTCATTTTAACGAGGTTAATGCTGACAGCACAAATATTTACACATCCTCTACAGTGAAAATAAAGTTTTTAAGTTTAGAGTACAATTTAATCTCTGTAATATTCTGTATATTTATAATTGACCTATTTATATATAGACAAGATCTATTTGTTATATTTTGCAACTCTGTAATATGATGTATTATTTAATTTAGTTCAGTTACTGTCCTTATTGTCTGGGAGTGTGATAGACCGAGTTGAAAAAACAGGAGTCGTCCCAGGAATTATTAGAAAAATATAGTTTCCATTTATTTAACCCCCAAAATTATATTTACAAGACTAATAAATGTTGAGCTCATAAAAGAGGTCAAAGAAACAAAACTGAACTTAGGCACAGACTGCAAACTTAACAAACCAAATGACTGCTCAAACATACATAATTGACCTAAAACATGAAATGACATACAAGGGTATATATAATGGCTGATCAGACCATTGTGACACATGAGGGGTAACAAACAAAACAAATCATAAACCACAAACGATGCAGTACAATCTAGTTTGTTAATAAACTAAACACTAAAGAAGAAAATCAAAAAACCCCATTAAACCCTAAACTCAAATATTTAATTAAATACAAATACTTTGTTTTTAAAGTAAAGAAAACACACATTCCCCCCTTCAGCAGGAAGTGGTGGTGTGGTCCAATTATCTTCCTTCATATTTAATGGTTTCAAACCCTGGCTACCATCTTTTGTCCAGCAACTCCCAGGGATGATGGCAGGTAAGAAATAAAAAGACAAAGGTTAGTCAGAAAGCAAAGAAATGAAGTAGTATGAATACATAAGTAAACTAAATGTGCGCGCTTACAAATAGAACAAATGTATCCAAACCAATCAATGAAGTTATTGGCAACTAAAATGTCTTCTTCATTACTATGTTCAAATGAAGAATGAAAATACAGAAGTTACCGACTTTAGAGTGTGGCCACGGGTTTGGCCATTACAGGGAGCAACCATAACCATACAATTTCCTTAGGGATTAATAATGTATGCTGATTCTGATTGATTCTGATTCTAATTTTACTTATATAGCACCAAATCACAGCAGCAGTTGCTTCAATGGGCTTTTTATTGCGATGTAAAGACCTTCCCAGGAGTGGCCAGCCAACCAAAATTACCCCACTCATCCAAGAGATGACTTATCCATGAGGTCGCAAAAGAGCCAGAACAACATTGAAAGAACTGCAGGCCTCAATTGCCTCAATTAAGGTCAATGTTCATGACTCCACCATAAAAAAGAGACTGGACAAAAATGGCCTGCATGGCAAAGTTCCAACATGAAACCCCCTGCTGAGCAAAAGGAGCATAAAGGCTCATCTAAGTTTTGCCAGAAAACATCTTGATGAACCCCAAGATTCTTGTGAAAATATAGACTGATGAGACAAAAATTGAACTTTTTGGAAGGTGTGTGTCCCATTACATCTGGCATAAAAGTGATACAGCATTTCAGAAAAGGAGTGTCATAGCAACAGTAAAATATGGGGGTGGTAGTGTGAAGGTCTGAGGCTGTTTTGCTTTTGCAGAGCCTGGAAGACGTGCTGTGGTAAATGGAACCATGAATTCTGCCGTCTACCAAAATATCATAAAGGAGAACTTCCAGCCATCTGTTCAACTATATGTTGTGAAGTCAACATATATTTGAGAATTATTAGAATATCTGCTCTAAATGTATGAAGATATTATCATATGAGTATATAGTATAGTATCATAAAAGTATTATCAAATCTATTTCCTCAATCTTCTCATTAAAAATTCATTCGATTTTACAAAGCTTCATCTTACAGTTGAGTTTTATACACGTTTGAGAACTTTTGTTTGACAGTTACTATAATTGCCCTTTGGATTGAGGTGGAATGAGTTAATGAATGCTCCAACACACAATCAGTGTTTTGTTTTTCTTTTACTAAGCCACTTCACAGTTATACTTTGTTCCTTGTGCTGTGCACATCTCTCCTTCTTAATCGCTTTGTCATTTTCTCCTCAGACCATCCATGTGGCCATTGTATGTGCAGGTTACAACGCAAGTCGAGATGTGGTGACGCTGGTTAAATCTGTCCTCTTCCACAGGTACAGCAAATCTTTTCTCCTTCTCTTAAAATAACAGACTTGGTGGAGTATAATTCTTTTTTTCTTTTTCTTTTTGTGTACTCATATATACACACTGATTAGTTTATAATAATGTTTTCCAACAAATTGATGTATTCTGATAGAGTAGACTAGATACCAAAGTAAGACCCGGGCCTTTTAGTTATCAGTGTTATCCAGTTCAGGCCTGTCAGGTGATCTCAGCAGTTTATTGGTGTGAAATCGGTCTAACGATTGATGTACGGTTTGCACAGTTTGTCCTAACCCTAACCCAATTCAGGCAATCGGACTGCAAGATTGAGTTCCATATGGGCTGTGGCACGACATCCATTGTAATGGAAGATCATTCTCCTTCTGTGGATTTCCAGAAGGTCTAAAATTCGAAGTTCTCTGGGGACTTTGAGTCCTTTGATCTCCAAATCAAAAAATCTGACCTAAGAGCGAGGTCAGAGTTACTTCAAATGCACATTAACCATAGTTAACTGACAAATATCTATAAACATTTCTGCTTGAGGAATGAAGCATGAACAAAATTAGTTTTAAATTCAAGTTCTGTTTTTATTGTATTGTACAAATGACAAGTTCAAAATGTTTCTACATTTCACCAGTCATGAAACCAGAGTTAGTTTTGTTCTCCTAAAGTAATGCAAGTCACTTTGCATCAGAAATGGCTGTGACTTCACCACTTGAGGGAATAGCCCCTGGTGAGTTTTTGAAACTTTGCTCTGTTAAGCTAAGCTAAGCTTAAGCCTTGGAATAAATATTGCACAATAGATATCAGTGGGTTTCCCAAGTGGGTATGCTGCAGTCTTTCTGGTTGAAGTCTGCTTCTGACTGAATGCCTAATAGTGTCCATTTTTTTAACCTTCCACACTTTGCTGTGAATCTTTGTTGTTAATGGCCTTAGGGTCAATGTTAGAGTCTTCTCCACTTCGGAGAACGTCTCCCTAGAAAGTGGACATGTCTGCTAAGTCACTTTCATTTTCGGGAGCATCAGCAGTCAAGTGTTTTTCACTCTACAGTGGTCTCTGGATTATCATGAAACAAGTTTTCTCTGATCACTGTGTCATCGACGCCTAAGCAGTCTTCAGTTAAACTTGGCTGCACTATCTCACTATCAGCTCTATCAAAGCATGATTTAGGAACCTCATATATTGTGGTGAATTGGGTGGTTTCTTTGGGAAGCCTCTCATGAAGCCGGATGGTATCCTCCTCTGTCTCAGAAGGCTCAGTCTCATCATACTATTTAGCTGATAACCGCGTTATTGGCTTGTGCTTGAATTTTGTCGTAACAGGCTTCTCCCCAGTTGGTGTGATGAAGCCACACGGGAGTAAGAGATCTTGATGAACAGTTCGCCAAGAAGCTTCTTTGTTCTCAGGTTTTATGGTGTAAATTGGGAGATCTCTTATCTTGTTTTACCGCAACATAAACATCTGACTCCCACTCAGCAAGTTTATATTTCCCTCTCAGGCAGACAGCATGCACTAAAACAGACAATCTGGTTTGACAACCACACATTAATTCATAAGATGAGAATCCTGTTACATCATTCTTTGTACAATTGTATGGATGGACCGACAGTTTCGAATAGCTATGCCACTGTGATTTGCCTTTGTTTTCCAATGTGCCAAGCATGTTCAGCAAAGTCCTATTAAAACAGTCCACAGTGTTTCCACTGGTAGGGTGGTAGGGTGTGGTATGTATTTTGTGAACACCCATGATTTTGCAAAGTTCTTTGATGATGTGTGATTCAAAGTCAGGCCCTTGGTTACTGTGCAAATGTTCAAGAATCCCATAGCGGACAATGAAATTACCCCACAGACAATTGGCTGTTTGAGCTTTCTGGTTTGGTGTTGGGATGGCAATGGCTTACTTAATAAACTGGTCTGTAAGTACAAAAATGTCCTTAATATTACTCAGGCTCTTTTGGTCCTTTGAGCATGATAGGCTCAAAGGAGCAGCGCTTTCAGGAAGGAACTTTCTCAGAACACAGTGTTAACAGGTTTTAATCTTTTCTCTCAAAATCTTTCCCTCAACATCTGCTTGGCCAGTAAAATCTTGTTCTCACCGAGGTTGAGAGTATGTACATTGCGTAAGCGTCCCATATCATCATGGAGACTCTGGAGGACTGCATCTCGAAACTGTTCCGGAAGAACAGTGTGTCAGGTTACAGAATCAACAACTTGATGTGTCCGGTACAGTATTTGATTGTGTAGCTCAAGAAGACTGAATTGTCTAATTAGCAAGGGGATATCAGGCAGTTGCTTTCTAAAGTTGGGTTAAACCTTGTTCCCAGTCTCAAGTTGAGCTATGGTTTCCCTCAAACATGGGTCAGCTTGTTGATTGGCTCTTAGCTGCTTTACTGGCATGTGGGGAATAACTAGTAAATCATCACACTGATCTTCATTTACAAACTCATCTGGTATAGCAGCTACAGACAAGGCTGAGTGTACTAGGGTGAACGCACACTCCACGTCTGTGTTTTCACTTGGATTACAGCCAAGGAGATGCTTCTCACATATAGCTGGTACCACATCTGGGCCAACTGTGATTCCTTGACCAGACAGATCTGTTTCAGTGAACCACTGTTCACTGAATGTACGTTCCTGCTCTTTTTTGTGAAACAGTGTCATTGAGCAGTTTTCGATGTGGTCACATTGAAAGACCATCTGCATCAGAATTCAGCTTTCCAGCTCTGCACTGAAGCTAAAAGTTAAACATAGAAAGTGCTGCTAGCCAACGATAGCTCACTGCATATATTAAAGGACTACTGTCACTGAACTGGCTACCATAAAGGTAATCACAAAGTTTTTTTGTAACTGCCCACTTTAGCGCTAAAAACTCTAATTTGTGGGCATGGTAATGAGACTCACTCTTACACAAAACCCTGCTAGCATATGCTGTGACTCTTATCTGACCCTCCTGCTCCTGATACAAGGCAGTACCAAGTCCCATAGTGAAAGGATCGGTATTGATTTAATTTAATTTCAATTCAATTTTATTTATACAGCGCCAAATCACCAACAACAGTCACCTCAAGATCCTTTGTATTTTAAGGTAGACCGTACAATAATACATACAGAGAAAAACCCAACAATCATATGACCCCCTATGAGCAAGGACTTTGGCGACAGTGGGAAGGAAAAACTCCCTTTTAACAGGAAGAAACCCCCAGCAGAACTAGGGAGGGATGGCCAGCCAGATTTTAAGTCGAGGACAGAGAACCACTGGGACTCACTCAGCGTGGAGAAGGTCTCCTCCAAATTCGGGAGCCCGTAAGCATCTTTCACTGTCTGCAAATTGAGCTTCCTGTAATCAACACAGAGACACATGTTCCCATTCTTTTTCCTCACCACCACTATGGGCGAAGAGAATGGTGACGTGGACTCCCTGATTACACCTGGCTGTTTAAGTTCTTGCAAATGCTTTTGGACAGCTTTACTGTGCTTAAATGGAATCTCATCAGACAGCTTACGCAGTGTTTTACCTGATCTCCCAAAGTCAAGTCATCTAGAACCACTAATGCAAGTGTGAGAACTTCAACCTCAGCACCCAAAAAGTCCTTGGGGAATACAACATTAATCTCAATGTAGCCTAGATAATGCATAGATTGGCCATTGGCTTCTTTAACCTCCAAAAGCTTAAGGATTGCTCTGATCTCATGTTGTGGCATGTTCTGATTGTAAAAAGACTCGGGAACTGTGGTAACCTGGGAGCCTGTATCCATTATGCAGCTATCACAATTGCCCTCCATTTGAACCTGTGCTGTAGTTTTTACCCCTATCAAACCTTTGGGTAATTTGAAATTACCTCGCTCAGCATGCAATGTTAATATCACACACTTCTTAGCAGTCACTTTAGGCTTCTTATCAGTCGTACGTGTTTGACCCGTTGCATTTCCCATCTGTCTCACGACAGGGAATGTCTTCAGTTTAATGAAGGTGTGTTCCTTTGCTGGCGTTCCCATAACTGCTGACAATTCTTAGTTCCTTCTTTTTTGCAGCTACCAAGGCATGAGTTGAATCTGACTCGCACGTGGCCACAATGTTACCATCCTCTCCACAATGAAAACACTAACACAGTTTTGGCTTTAAAGTAGAGGTGCTGTGTAAGAGGGCCCTGGTTTGGTCTTTGCATGGTCAGGTTTTTTTAGTTTCATCTTTCTGTATCTGTTCTTTCTTAGAAGCTATGGTTTTCATTTGTTCCATGAGGGAAATCAGTTGGCTTTTCAGGTCAGCTTTTTCAGATTTTTTAACCTGCTGATGTCGCTTGATGCAGATTCAGCCTGTATTTCACTTGCTGAACATTCTGTCTATGGGAGACAACCTTCAGTTTTGTAGTAAAGAGGTGCAGTTTTATTCAACTACTTTCTGTTTCTTGCCTATGTTCTGCAGTACGCAGCAGCCACAAAAGCTCAGCAAGTGATGGGGGTTCTTGATTCTTAAGTTCTAGCTGCAGAACAGCAAGCAAGTGATGGTCTCAACAGCCACTGTAAAACTGTTTCAGGAAGTGTTTGTTGACCTGTTGTGGCTGTATACCTCCCCTATATACAATGCGGTCAATGCCACCTGCAAGCGATGCAAGTAAGCCATAATAATCTTGCTACGTGTTCATGAACCTCACCAACAGTTCCTCCCCATCCTCAGCTGTGCCAAATGCAGAGTCTAACAACTGCAGGTAGGTAGTTGGTGGCACGTTGGGTCCAAAATGTCTAACTACATCTGAAGCTGGAATAAGAAGGCTCTTGAGTTTTTATGAGTCTTCTCCAAGTCAGAAACAGAAGTGTCCATCATTAGATCAACATGACCGTTCTGCCTAATTGTGTTTTATATAAATGACTGGCTACATACTTGGTACGTCAAAGACAACTCATTGGGCTCCCCTTCACTAAAGAAGTGAAAACATGATGGATCCTCCTCCTGAGCAGACAGTTGCCTGAGCAGTCATCCTGTTGGATTGTTCTGACTGTGTAGGGAATCCTGGTGAATCAAAATGTGGAACAGCATCTAGGACACTGATCAACAGATCCACTCTGACCTTGTGACAAGCTGACCTGCAGATTTAAACAAAATTACTTAATTTTGGTATTTCTTCCCTCTATTGTCACCTTGTAATTCATTATTGAATATGCTATTAATTCCCTGTGAAACAAGCTTAAAGATGTGTGCCATTTCATTCTTTATATTTACTGTTCTGCCGCTAGATGTTTTAGCAAATGAATTTTTTGCTACCAGTGAATCTCTTGCCTAAATGATGGAGAGCCTTGTAGAAGAGCCTGTCTGTGTGACTGATGCTGTCACTCCTGAGAGATGGCCTTTTTATGCTGCACTCTGTCACATAGTGGAGGTTCTTATCATTGTCTTCTGTTCAGCAGCAACTGTATATGTCCTGTCTCAATAATACGACCTCAGCCGAAAAATAATGTCATCAGTTTCAAAATGAGCCTATTTTGTCTTTGCTATTTTCTGATGTGACAAGCACTCAAAGCGCTTTGTACAACATGCCTCATTCACCCACTCATAGAAGCACTTTTGTTTTTTACTACACATAAGTGCTTTCTGTCACACTCTGATGAATGCATGACCTCTACTTCCTGAGCTACATCCACCCTGCATTACAATGGTGTATGCTAATATTAAGACAAATACAAAAAGTTGAGGTCAGCGTGCAGGAAATCTCTATGACCTAGCAGCTCAGGCTTCAGACTGCTCGAAGCACTCAGTTTCAGAGAGTTTTTCCTACTCTTGGCTCTGTTCGATGTCAGTGAGAGCGAATATATTTCTGTGTGGTCATCTCAGTCACACATCTGTGACTGTGAGCCACTCTTATGTTTTTTTAAGGCTAAAGTGGCCTGTTCCAGACAGATAACCTCAAGGGCTGCACCAGGGAAAAAGTAAATACTGTTGCCATAGTAACATGACGTTGTTACAGGTCTACAAAAAAAAGCTTTCTAAGCAAGAGGTTTGGCTGAACAATTTTTGAAAAATGAATGTGGACAATGTATGCCCATTCAACAGTTGTTACTTTTAACTATGACTACCATACCTTCCCTACATATCTATTTTCTAATTAGTTACCATTTCCAAAAGTGTTACAAGTAATGAGGTGTGATCAAAAGATTCTGAGAACAGATCTATAAAATCAAAAGCCTTATCTGATGTAAATATGGCCACTGTGACACTGAAGGTCAAGGAAGTTATAGGAGGCTAAAGGTGATGGCTGGTTGAGTCAGTGAGTGAGCATTGTCTTGGTGCAGGTTTGAGCCTGCACAAGATGGGACTCTTTTACGCACCACGGTTCTGATGTTTCGGCTAAATTTTCTCCGTCATTGTTGAATATCTTAAGAGCACGATGAGGGTCTTGATCTTACTTTGGAAACTGTAGTCTCTTGCACTGAAAACTGCTCTACCACACTTGAGCTCTCATCTCCAGTGAGGGTCTCTCACAGAAAAGTTGGGGTAGTTTAAAAGAGAAGTGGATGTAAATTTAAACTTCTAAAAATGTACAGTAGACTGGCACACCACACAGCAGAAGCAGTCAGTCGAGTATATTAAATAAACAGATATATTAGATATGTTGAAGCACAGTCGTATAGGATATTGTGAGGCTGACAGCCAATGGTCTGACTGTTTGGGCACTGAGAGGGGAAAAGGTGCCCCAGTTGCACACACACGCCATCTGTTGTAGTTTAGGATAATCCTTCACTCTGAGCAGATATGAGCACAGTGGATCTTAGTGTCTTTCACCAAATCCACAAGAAAACGCCGTTGCATCATGAGGATGAAATTGTCATGGGTCACTACAGCCTAATAGTTTTTATAATCAGATGTACGTGACACTTTATTTTTAGCACAATTCTAATCGTCCCATCAAAACCTTGTTGCTGTTTATCCAAAGGATGTGAAGGTCTTTTCAATGTGCACTGCTGTGTTGACAGCTTTTCTGATTTTCTGGGTTCTGATACATTCTGACAGCTCCCAGCCTTCAGTGCTTATTGAGCCAGTGCAGCTGACACATTGATACACAAAGTCAATCAGCATAAGACACCCCCGGGTGCTCACATCCTCAGCTTAGTGTCACTTTCCTGTGACCTGATTCGGAAGTCCTGAACACCTATTTTATACTCCCATCCCTCACACCTCTTCCCTGAGCTGAAATGAGATGTAAGATTATCATCTCTCCATCAGTGTGCCATGTCTGTCTCTTGCAGCCTTAGGGTTTAACACATGCATTTATTAATGCTGAAGCTGAAACAACTGGACTTGTTTTCTTGTTTTGGAGTTCTCAAGCATATCACATAGTCTTATTGACCAGGAAAAGTACAGTTTATATTTATGTGCTAAACAAGAAAAGATTGGGTTCTAAGACAACAGGAAAGATGAGTGCATTTTGAAATGGATGTGAAAACAGTTTCCATTCCTGTACCTGTACGTCTTGTGCCTTATTAAACTCAGTCTCTCACAAACATTGCTAAAATGGTTATTCTTCTAGCGGACAGCTCATGTAAATAAACGCAATGAAAAAATGTGACCATGAGCCTATTGCCCACTTGTGGCATTAATAGATCAAAAGTTTCCTAAAAATGTTGGTGGATGTAGGACACAAAAGGAAATAATGCTGTTTTCTGCTGTTAACTTATCTGCTTTCACAAGCTGGTGAGTATTCACATTTTTGTTGGCTGCTCATTTAATATGCCATCTGTGTGTTAGACATCATGATGTGTGATGAACATTTTTCAGAGAATATGAGAAACACATATGTGGATCATGGGCACATTGGTGACGTTTTGCAGAATTTATTTCAAGTTTCTTGTAAAAATGGACAGTTTGTCCTTTCCAAACTCCCACTGTGCATGTACTGAATGTTTTGTGATATGATGCAGGAAGTAAAAGTAAAAGCCGTGAATTCATTGGAGCTTGGTATTTGTGTGTGTCTACAGGCGGAATCCCCTTCATTTCCATTTCATCACAGACTCCATTGCTCAGCAGATCCTGTCCTCCTTGTTTCATACATGGATGGTTCCTGCCGTCAGGGTGGACTTCTATGACGCAGATGAGCTGAAGGTGGGGAACACAGACTCCATCACCCTGCTTTACTGATTGGGCTGCTTAATGATCTCATGGCTACTGCTTTATTTAATGCGAAACATTATGAGCTATTTCTATTTAACAGTAAATGATCCCAACCCTTATTTCCTCTTGTGTTTCAGTCCGAAGTCTCATGGATTCCTAACAAACATTACTCTGGGATTTATGGGCTAATGAAACTGGTACTGACAAAGACCCTGCCATCAGATCTACAGAGAGTCATCGTTCTAGACACAGACATCACCTTTGCCACTGACATTGCTGAACTCTGGGCCGTCTTCCACAAGTTCAAAGGTAATGCAACTCCTTTTCTCTCAGATGGCCCCGCCCCTCCCTGTTTGGTGTTTCTCTGTATTATTATTATTGTAGAGTCTTTGAACTCTGAACTTAAAAATGCAAAGCTGAGATAATTTGGACATGCAGAGGAGTGAGAGTGGATATACTGAACAACAGATGGTTAACATGGACTGAAAGCATGAGGAAAAGAGAAAGACCTCAGAGGAGGTTAATGTATGCAGAGGCTGGAGGATACAGGGACATGGTGAGATGAAGACAGATGATCCAGCGTAGCAAGCTCAAAAGGAAGCAGCTAAAAGAAGGAGAAAAGAATAATGATAAAGAAAATAAAGTGCCACAAGGTGACTGCTTTTGGGATTTGGTAAGAATAAATAAAACTTAGTTGAACTAAACATACAACATTCCTCTGTTCCCACTTTTATGAAATGTAAAAAGCTTAGTTTTGTTTTAGAAACTGTTGTCCAGACACGTTGCTATTATTGTTTCTACTGAAAATGTCAAGCGTCCTCATATCAGTGAGAGTAACAGAAAAACCTCTCTGTGTGATGCACTTCAATAGCATCGCAAACTAAAACCTCCAAAATGTTCTTATTCTTTAATCAACACTTCTCCAGTTCTACCTTCATAAAAGATGTGATATACTGGATTAGTTTCACTGACGTGCACCTATAACTTGTTCTGTGAAGTATGTGCACTGGCCTGTTCTGTTCTTCTTATTCTAAATGTGGGAATTCTTCTTTGTTTGGATACCTAACCTGCTTCAGTATATTGAGGATACTACAGAGCTCTACATGCTGAGCATGTTTGTCCAGTCTAATGTAACTGCTGGGAGAATGGGCCTTCTGGAGGCATGCAGCCGCGAGCTCTTCAACAAGCAACCCTCCTCCCAGCTTCCATTCATAAGCGAAAGCCAGGATCACGGGGCAATATTTCACCATCATATGATCACAGTTTGATTGCGTTAGTGTAATACCATCATGGCAGGAGATGCAATTTATATTTAATTTACACATTAAGTCTCTGGCAAGCAAATTGACGGGACACAGATCAGACCACAGAGACCCGTGTCTGAATTTCTGCCCCTGCCCTTCTACACAAGACGGGGCTACGGTGAAATTTTCCCTCTGAACGGTTCCTGATGCAAATCCAGAATGAGTGAACTTCTCACTTAAGACAGCCTGTGGAAAGAGAGAATCTGAGCATAACACAAAATGAGTGGCCCCGGAATCTGCAAGAAATTCCACTTCCTGACCACAAACTAACGAGGAGTGATTTATAAGGTGCACTATCTGAATGTACATATGTACCAGCCGGCAACGCAGAAACATTACAAGTTACAAGTAACGTGTTATTGTAATCTGATTACTTTTTTCAGGTAATGAGTAAAGTAAGGGATTACTATTAACCCCTTACTTCACTCATTACTTGAAAAAAGTAATTAGATGACTGTTACTTTCTCATAAGCACGCTGCGCTACTGCGTCACCAAACAATGATTTTGTAAAGCTGTCATGAGCTGTGGTGCGCGGGCACGAAAGGATCCAGGCGCAGACTCCGTGCTAACAGAAAAACACTATTGTAACAATGAAAGGCGACCCGGGGAAACTAGAGAGCGAAACAGGAAACTAAAAAACCGGGGAAACAATGACACGAGGAAGCCGGGATCGGGACGGTGGGGGCTGCAATAGAAAGGGGAGATGATTACTAGGGAGCCAGGAAACGGGGAAAACACATCAGGACTGAGTTAGAGTAGGGGGCTTACGATAGAACGGGACCGTGGGAGCTCGGGAGGGAAGTGTGGCAGTCCGTGGGGGCAGGAAGTCCGTGGAAATGGTGAGTGGGCCAGGTGAGCACCGCGAGATCCAGTTGAGCCGGAGGACAGGCAGGTAGCAGACGCCGAGTAGAAACCTGGACAGAAGTAGGCAGGTTAAACACAGTTCCAAACCAGCAGAGAATGCACGCTTTTCGTGGAAGTCTGGTTACCACTGTGGGGATGACTAACGGACTGGCGTGGAGCATCCGTCAGCGCCGGGTTAAGTAGATCTCCGTGTAGTCACCGTGATGAAGAGCAGGTGTGCTGGTGATGACCCAGCCCGGGGGTGTGGCTACCCGAGCATCACGCATTCCACAGACACAGGACCACGGACCATGACAAAAGCGTGGAAGTACTGACATTACTTTGAGTTTGATTCCGTAAAAAGGGACAGAAACATCAATAATGTGTACTTTATTGATCCCTGTGGGGAAATTACTTTCTGCATTTGACCCATTCACTCAGTGAAGCAGTGGGCAGCCACTAAGCAGGCGCAGGGGAGCAGCGTGTAGGGACGGTACCTTGCTCAGGGGTACCTCAGGGTAGCCGTTCAGTGGATTCAAACCCCCGACCTTCCGATCATGGGGCGACCACTCTACCTACTGAGCTATCCCTGCCCCCTTAGCGTCTGCTGTGAACTGTGCGTGGGAAGAAAATCTGAGCAAACACCGAGCACACTGCCACAGGAATGTGAAGTTCACAGAGAAACCCCCAGATCCCCCCACTGACATGACCGCTGCAGCACCGGGCAAACTTCCACCCGCCCCACTCCTGCTAAACAGGTGAAAATAGATTTAAGAGCGACAGGACTCAGTGCAGCTGAATCTTTGATTTTATTTCATCTTTGCTGTGTTTTACTTGCATCTATTTGAAAGAGTGAGTGTAAACACAAAAAATTTTTATTTTATATTTTTGAAATATGCAGAAAACAGGTTTAAATGTTAAACAAATTTCTTCAAGTCAAAGACAGCTACATATAATTTTTGCTTAATGCAATGTGCATAAAATGTAAACATTAAAACTCGTAAAACTAATTTTAAAAAGAGACTTTTTTCATTTGATTAATTTTATATGATGGATTATGCAGAAAAAATAGAATTGGGTTGAAAGGTCTATTGTTTTATTACGTATTCAGGTTGTGTATCATATTTTTAACAAGTAACTGAGTACTAACGTAACTAATTACTTCTGAAAATAAGTAATCAGTAAAGTAATGGGATTTCTTTCTTGGAGAAGTAATCAGTAATTAGTAACTAATTACTATCTTCTAGTAAGTTGACCAACACTGCTAATAAGTTCATTAAAAATAATATGTTGAAAAATGTTACAGGAACCTAAGCTATTTGAGTTAGTAGTGTGTGTGAATGGGTGGATGTCTGGCTGTGTAAAGCGCTTTGGGGTCCTTAGGGACTAGTAAAGCGCTATACAAATACAGGCCATTTACCATTTTAGTAGGAGTGTTTTTAAAAAATAAGTTTACATTAATTTATTTAAGTAGTTTGAGTGTTTGGGTTTACAGCTAGATTACACCTCTTAGGGTGAGTAATTGGGCCAAAGAGCTGCGCCTTGTCTCTGTCACTACCACTCACACTCCTGCTTAGTTCAGGTGCTGTAGGAACATTCGGACAGTGCTGTTTTTGATTTATTTCATGATGCAGTCTAACACTGAATAACTGTTGCCTGTGGGGGTTTTTTCACTTGGAACTCAACTAATTTCACACAAATATTGTGGCCATCCAGTTTGATTAACCTTTATAAACTATATCTTTTTGTATTTGAGCTCTAATTATCCTGCTCAGGCAGATCTGCGTTCTTTGTTTCGTAGCCTTTGTAAAGGAGCACCCTGCTCTCTGTTGCCTGCTGCAATAAGCTCTCATTAATCTTCCTTATAGCCTTCATTAAACCTGCCACCACTGCACCCATGCTCTTCTCTCCAGGCTCCCACTGCCTCTTTCCTCAACCTTTATCTCTGCCCAGCTGCCTTCAGTAATCTCTCACCTTAAAGCCCGCATACTCCCCTCCTCCTCTCTTCTCTTAATCTCCCAGTTATATTTAATTCCACCCACTTGCTGTCTTTATACTTTTTGTTCAGTGACTCAAAAGCTTTAAATGTATGAGTGAATTCAATTCTTGCTTCTTTTTATTGCAGCGTGGTTCCATTTATGAGGCAGCAATTAAAGTTTTTGACACTTTGTTGTGAATTTAACATAAAAGCTGGTTTTATGATATGATTAGGTTTCTATTGGATCTGGATGTTATGATATTTGACCCTAAAGTGTCTGCTACTGATGCGTCTTTCTTGCAGAGAGACAATTGATAGGAGAGAACTCCACATAGAAAAGCCCCGGCCAGATAGTGAATTCAAACCCAAGACCTTCTTGCTCTGAGGCAACAGTTTTTCACTCCACTATTAAGCTCATGTTATGTCATTCGTGCAGTTTTAATCTACTGTTACTGCTATTGAAACACTTTCTCAAATGATGCAATCAACCCGCTCTAGAAACGAGCAGATTGTTTCTATAAATTCTCTTATCTAAACAATCTACATATGTCCTTTCAAAGTCTTGCTGAACTCGGAGTGCGGAGTAGAGAGACATTGGACCCAAATGCAGACGCTTTGGACGGACTTAAACCGAAAGTGAGCCTTTATTAGCAGCGGAACAGGACACAAATGCAACGTGAAAAGAGACAACGAATAAACTACAAAGCCTAAACTGGGAAGAAACTAAAACATAGGCTCATAGCAAAATAACCGGCATGAAATGGGGAAAGTAGAACCCTCAGGGGAGATACACAGTCCATCCAGCAGCAAACCTTAAATACACAGAGGGGTAACGAGAGGATGGGAAACAGGTGGGAACACAGCTGGAGCTAATCTAACAAAATGAGACAGAAAACATGAGACATTCACAAAGATGCAGACTTGAGGCTGAGACATGGAGACACAACTGACTAGGGAGACACAGGAAATGCAGAACATAGAGACAAGGGTGTCTCGACATGAAACAAGGAACACCGACTATATGCAGGCTAGATAAAAGTTGAGGAAGAACTAAGATCACTATGAACCTAAGAAATAAAGATAACCAAAACCATGAATAACGATAATCAAAGAATATTATATTATATAAATCAAAAAACACAAACACTGGGTCACCAGATCCAGGACTGTGGCATACAGTTATTCCTCCCAATATAATCATGATGTTTTGTCCTCATCCCTTATGAAATGCCTTTATTTTTTTCCTCAAAATACTACAAATCAGTAATTACTAATGACATTGCAGCCACTGTGCAGCAGGTTAGAGTTGAATGAATTGAAGGTTGTGGAGATAAAAAGGTGCTTGTTTGAGACAAAAAAACAAAACAAAAAACAAGTGAGAACAGTCATGATATGTATGTGTCTGGCAGGCCAGCAAGTTCTAGGTCTGGTAGAGAACCAGAGTGACTGGTATCTGGGGAACCTGTGGAAGAACCATCGACCCTGGCCAGCACTGGGCAGAGGCTTTAACACTGGTGAGTACCTTATAACCTGCTTTTAGCATGTTAGCTGTGTAAAGCAAAGTCTAGATGACTGAATTTAAGAAAGGAAACAAAATGAGAAAATGTGAATGAGAAACAACACTTCTGGCGTCTAGCTGGTCTTAAGGAAG
>NW_005187437.1:287928-291721 GCF_000239375.1 Pundamilia nyererei | reverse complement strand
ACACACACACACACACACACACACACACACACACACACTGTCATAGCTCACATCACAATTGTGTCATTTAAATTGTGAAAACAGCTGTATTTGAAAGTAGTATTTTTGGACTTACATAATTAAATAAACCTGTTGTGCTTTCATATACTGACAGCACAGCATTATGGTGCTGCACCAATATAAAAATGTCCTTTCAATTTGACAACTCTGCATTCAGTGACAGTTAAAATCTGAATAGGAATATCTCACTCTGGTACTGGATGAAATCACCAGGAAAAGGTAGTCGGGACTGGTGGGTAAACCTGCCATTATAATAAAAGTCATTAAAAAAAGATTTTCAGTTGTGTATAATTAGTATGAGTATCAAATGTTGCAGTCAATAAAGGTTATAGACTGTACAAAACAATGACATGTTGGATATTGATGATTGAACTGTTCAAATGTTTCTTTAATTTGTTGACAACAAAATGATGTGACAGCAGTTACTGGAAAACAAAATCAACTCTGGCCCTTTTGGGGTCAGAGGTTGGGTTTCCCCCCCTTTGGAAAATGGTTCTGAAGGTCAGTGATCCACTATTGTTTTTTCCCCCCCAAGAAAACCACCAAAAATTCACTGGCCACAGCAAAGAGCAGGGACCTGGGAGAGAAAAGTACCAGCATTTTTCTTTTTTTTAATTGGCTGACATCACAGTTGAAACACTGGAACATGAACACGTAATGGTAAAGGTTCCCTGCAAAAGTCTAAATCAGGCGTTAGTCTTAAGCTGAGCAAACACTGTGCAATTTTTTCAGTCGCGCTATTCAGCTCCTGCTCCAACTGTACGATTGAGTCGCAGGGGTTAGAAGTTCGTAGGTCACGATGCAGCGTCTCACACTATACGGCCTGATCTGATGCGACCTGAGTGCTCACACTGTGTGCGTCCATAACATGAAGCTTATAACACAAATTCTGCCTCTCGCTCCCCCTCTCTGTCTTTCACTCACACAGACACACACACACACACACACACCACCATCAACTTTGCTAAATTGCTAATTAAAAACATTGATCAGGCAGCTGTGACTGAGCAGCAATGTAAATCCAACTCTTTTCACGGTTGTTGTGGTCGTGATAATTTTGTGAGGCCACATCGAAAAGACCCAGATGAGCTTGCCAAAGTTCTACAAGTTGTGCCTCCATCATACGCTGCGCTGCCGTGTTGCTCCGTCTTTTCACTTTCATTTCTGTGTTTGCGCGTGCGCAGTGTGACACCCTCACGACAGGATTTCAAACATGTTTGATTTTCTTACGACCAAATGATTGTTGATCGGGAGCTGGTCGTGAGGTGTTAATCGCTTCTTGTTACCCCACATATACGACCTACACGATGCACAACACACGATTAAGGCGAAACTCGGGCCGATCCCCAAAATGGTCGCACGACTGAAAAATCGGCTCAAAATGGGCCAAAATTGCACAGTGTATGCCCAGCTTTACATTGTATCTCAAAAGATATAGTTTTAACCTTCATCCATTTTCTCACGCTTATCTGGGTCCAACTTACAGAGGCAGGTGTCTATTTATAGACATCCTCCCTCAACTTGTCAGTGACCTGCTTCACTCTTCGCTCAGTAAATAGGACGTCAAAATAAACAGCGATTCCTCCCTTAGCTGCATGCAGCCCTTTGCCATCTGAGAACAATAGTGTCAGATTTAGAGGTGGCAATTCTCATTTCTTTTGCTTTAAAACTTGGTTGCAAATCACCCAGTGGGAGCTGGAGGTCACTGCCTATAAAGTCACTTGCCTCACCTAAAAATGTTGGTCATAAAATTTAGGAACAGAATTGATAACAAAGGGTCCGACTTACTGCTGGATCGAGAGCTTTCACTACAGTTGTACAGGGACCTAATGGCCCATACCAATGAGCTCCTGCCACACCTGAGTTTTTGCTTCAGCTACTGCCGGATCCATTCTCCTCTTGGATTGTCAGTGACTGTCAGCTGACTCAAGACACCTACAAGCTAAATAAAACTTATAAGACTCTTTCTCCTCTGAAACTTTAATGTTTGGATCTTTTGCAAAACTAAATATACTAAATAACTGGAGTCCTGCATTGTGCCTGTGCCAGGATGATAGAACTCTTCATGTATATGTTAGTGGTCTTCACAGTTTCCACAGTCCACTTGGGCATACCTATGTGCCAGTGGTCACAAAGACATGTTATCATACTCTTTGAGTTGTTCCACACCAACAGTCACAGGGCAAACACTGAGAGCTTTGTGAAGTTATCCTTTTTCCGTTTAGTTATTCAGAGCTTGTCTAGATGAGAGGTATGGTTATGAGAGTTAAATTAAACCTTCATTAAGTAAAATTCCCGCAAGGTAGGCAGTTTGGAAAAGGAGCAGGCTCCTTTCAGCTTTCCATCTGCCTTCTGCTATATGACTTCCTTCCATGGACCGTCAGCCCACTTTATTGTAGTATTCATTACATGGTTAAATAGTTTTTATGTTTCCCATTAGGAAGCTAAAGCTGCCACTTAGGCTTTTGCTTTGTGAGTTTTCAAAAATCTCAAAGTTAAAGAAAAGTCTGTCAGATGTAACCAGACTTCATTTCCTCAAAGCAATTTCAAGTTTTCGCTTTATGAGAGTGAGTGTACGAATAAATGGACTGTATAAGGATGAACATCTGGATACATACAGCACACTTAACAGGATGGTGGCTGAGTCAGAACTATGAAACTGGGCCCAGACCAGTAAGATTCCAGAATATCTTTTTCACTTGCTTTTTATTAAACATAAAACCACGAGGCAGGTAGTAATCCCTCCCAGCTCTCCGGTTGCTGATGATGATAAATGATTCATGTATGTAAAAAATCGAAATCGATCAATTAAACACAGAAAAATACTCACAAAGCGGATTCCAACTTCGTTCTTTAAGTTAGCATTTGTACCACATTTAAAACATTCAGGAAGACACATCTCTTTCAGCAGATTAAAGAATGGACAACCTAAATATGTGGGGGTTTTTGTGTGGGGATATCATATCTTATATGATTTTGTGTCTGCAGGATATCTTTAACGCAGTGATCAAACAAAACCCGTTCCTGGTTCATCAGCTGCCTTGCTTCTGGAACGTCCAGCTGTCTGACCACACCCGTTCCGAAAAGTGCTACAAAGATGTGTCCGACCTAAAGGTGAGGTCTTGATAAGCCCGTTATACATTTATCGAGACACATATGAACCTGCTCGGAGGTGTTCCCCACTTTCTATCCTTTATTTTACTTTCTATTTTTCAAATAACTAGACATTTCAAACCCTGCGTAAGAGTACTATTAAAAAATGAGATCAAAACAAACTCTAATGTTAGTTGTTAGTGCCATTAACCATGCTCTTTAGATTCACTGCTCCTCTAAACTCCAAAATAACACCAGCATGCAGCTATAGATTATGTGCACTTTAGCATATGCTACTTCCGGTGGGGAAACTCCTGTAAGGCGCTTCGTTTCCGGTGTGATATTCGCACCTTGTTTACGGTCGGGTTTTCCAAAAACAGGTCAACCAAATGGATGAATCAAGCGGCGATTTACATTTCTCAAGATGTCTTGAGCATTTAACGAATATATCTGTAGATGATGTTCATCGACTTGTCGATATTTTCCCCCTCGCCTCAGGGCAAAATAGAAAAAGGATTCAAATTTTATATTTCTTAGTATTTGTATATAGTGTTCTCTCGTTTATTGCGGGTGTCTAAAAATAACCAGCAATAGGTGAAATCTGCAAAGTAGCCAACTTTATTTTTTTACAATTATTTTA